>NC_090728.1:129288094-129315594 GCF_036898095.1 Palaemon carinicauda
TCAATTTATATCCTTTTTAGCCATAACAGGCTTTTGGAGATAGATGTTTATTGTTGGAAGGAGAGGTTGAAAACTGTCTCTATCAGACTTCTGGCCTTCTCTGCTTCTTATCTCATCAGGGTCTCGTGTATTTCGGACATAGTTCCTCTCTTGTCTTTTGCCCTGTCTTATCTCTTCTTGACAATATTTTCTTGAAGTTTATATACCTTTGTATGGGCTGAGCTAATTACAGTGGACAATTGTCATTTCCATATTAGGAGTTTTATTTACATTTCTACGTTATGATTGGTTTCTTCAAAAAATTGCCCACATCAATCACGAAATGGAAACTTCTAGACCTCCCTTGATGATATATATCATAAACAAGGATATCCCTCTGGCTGACTCCACTGATTAACCCTGGATAGGTATGCTCCTCTGACACCCCTTTAAGGGTATACTCGGTCGCGCGCGACCCCGACGCAAAAAAAAAATTCTTGAAAAATCTGTTTTTGCAGTAACCTCCTTTTTTTTTGCCAAAAAAAAAGTTCAATGAATGCTTCAAACTACTGTAAAGATAAATACTACTCATCTGCAGAAAAACTATTTATTATAAATATTTTAAAAAAATAAGTAGAAAAAAAAGACCTTACATAAAAATTCATAAGAAAAAATTTATACATATATACACAAATCCTTTTAGGAATTGATTCTTGAATGTTTAGGACACATCTTGATGTATTTTGGATGAAGTCGGACCCATGGAGGTGAAAATCTGAAATGAGAAAAAAAGGGTAACTTTTTTTGGCCAAAAAAATTTGTTCAAAATTCATGAATTTCTTTGGGTACCCAAATGAAATAGGAAGTGGCTATTTTTTTAGGGAATAAACATATGTTATCCTAAAATAGAAATATGTAAAAAAATCTTCATTATTTTGTAAATTACATTTATATCAGGGGCCATATCTAAAGGTAATTTTTTGAGTAATTATAAATTTCGTAAAAAAATACATATATTTAATATATAATATGATATTTATGCAGGCAAAAATATACCAAAATATCACAAATTCTATAGGGAAAAAGAATATATATAGATAGGACAACTTACGCTTCGGATATGTCCACAAAATGGCCGCCAACCACACTGACTCAGACTCCCTAATCTGCCACTTGAAATGTAGGAAGGGTATGTCAATTTCAAGGTGTTACTTACTAATCTAATTATTCTTGGATATGCATAAAAATTGTATGGTGGATTGCTGGATGATTGTCGATTATTTTACGACTATAAAATTAGAATTCTGACCCAAAAAGATTTTTTTGAAGGAAAATAAAATCGAAAAAAAAAATTAAAACAATATAATATTTTAGCTAAAAAAATGTGATGATATTCAATCAAAAAAGAAGTAAATTAAGTTTTCCGACAAATAAACATCTAAATGAATCAATACTCTGTGATAGTTCCTTAGTACGTAGTAATTTTGAAAGAAATGAGAAAAAACGAAAAAGTGGCAATCACAGGAAAATCGAACACATACCTATATATACGCCATATCTGGCTACAAATAAAGATAGGCATGGGTAGCCAGATCATCTAGAAACACTTTCCAACACTATAAAAATATAAGTTTTGCGACACTACTTGCCAATTCCTTACGGTAACATGACTAAGGAAAAAAATGCAAAACAAATAAAAATGGGCACTAGCGGAAAAATGGCCAACATTCTAATATACGGCATTTCAGAAAAAAAAAAAATTTCAGCCACGTGCTAGGCAAACCATCAAGGCGCATTTTCCGACAAATAAACATCTAAATGAATCATTACTCTGTGATAGTTCCTTTGTACGTAGTAATTTTGAAAGAAATGGGAAAAAACGATAAAATGGCAATCACAGGAAAATCGAACACATGCCTATATATACGCCATATCTGGCTAAAAAAAAGATAGGCATGGGTAGCCAGATCATCTAGAAACACTTTCCAACACTATAAAAATATAAGTTTTGCGACACTACTTGCCAATTCTTTACGGTAACATGACTAAGGAAAAAAAGGCAAAACAAATAAAAAGGGGCACTCGTTGAAAAATGGCCAACATTCTAATATACGGCATCTCAGATAAAAAAAAAAAAGACATGCACGTGTTAGCCCAACCATCACGGCACACTTTCTAACAAATAAACATGAAAAAAAAAATCAATAATATACGGCAATTCCTTACTACGTAGTAAATTTTTACAAATATTGAAAAAAAACAGAAATTGGCAACCGCAGGAAAATACCCCACATACCAATATCTACTGCGTATCTGACAAAAACAAAGTCACGCATGGGTAGCCAGATCATCTAGACACACTTTCCAACACTAAAAAAGCAAATGTTTTGCGACACTATTAGGCAATTTCTTACGGAAAAATGACTTGGTCAAAAAATGAAAAAAAATTAAAAAAGGGCACTCGCGGTAAAATGGCCCTTGTGGTGATGAACGACATTTCAACTAAAAAAAAAATCATGCACATGGTAGCCAAACAATCCACCAAGACTTTCCACAACTGATAACCTATACAAGTTACACCATTCTACGATAATTTCATAATACGTAATAACTTTGATAATTATGCAAATTACCTTAGAAGGGTAAACTCGGTCGCGCTCGACCCCGACGCGTCTCAGAAATCTGGGAAGGAGTACAGCTACAGCGATGCACATCTGGATCCTACTAGAGCGTGTAGGCGAGACACCTACTGCAGGTCGATCACCCACAAATTCAGTCACGGGGGTGAGTCACGTGAGAAAAACCTCTTTTGTTTTGACGCTCGGGGTCGCGGACGACCCACCGTACCGTTCCAGGGTTAAGGCAATGATATCTTAGGCGAAACAGGATAGTTCCTTTATCGCTGAAGGCACTCTTTGTTTAGGCTCAGTTTATTTACAAAATGTTGACAACAGTGAATTGATGACAGGTTTGACCAAACACTACAGTATTCGAATCTCGTCTCGCTACTCACACTTTGGGAAGAGATGGGATTTTCACTCCTTTATTAACATATTCCTTTAAAAGTATTGTATCTACCCTTGACACTTGTTTGTGCCACACACCCACACATGCTTTCACACAATAAACATCAGAAAGCCCCACATCAGGCATCATTTTGGGGCTATGACGTTGAATAATTAAACATTTCAAGCAGAGAAGGTGATGAATGACGGCCTTGTCTTCATGAAGCAAACTAGTCCTGAGACTCTGCAACAGTATCAACTATCATAAGGTGATCTAGTTGCTCTACAACAATTTTGTACAAACAGATTCCTGATGCAAATTAATGGTTACCATCAACTATCGAAAAAGATCAGTTCCACATGGCATTTCATCAACAGGATTATGAAGAAGAAACCCCAAAGTGTCCTCCCCCAACGCCCTACTCAGTAAGCATTGTACATAATTAATGAGTGGTTAACATAGCCACGAACCATCAAATTTTCAGCTCATATACAGGAGTGTCTCTCCTCACAAGAAAACCACTGTGCCCTTCGTCTCTTCTTCACCTTACTGAGCACTGATGAAGAGGACAGTGTACCCAGAACTAACGAAGAGCAACAACATGTTTTAGCAGGAGTATGGAATCTGTTCCGGGCGATGATGACATCACCTATGCATTCCTTTGCACAATCATAAAATTGCCTGGCAACCCTTTCCTCCAGCACTACAACCTCTGCCTCGGCCTGATATATATGCCCCAAGTGTGGACTCATAGTTCAATTGCACCTTTTCCCAAGACTATCGCTGAAAAAATTCTGACCTATCCCCCTCACCTGTTTCTGCCAAGCATTTGAAAGTAATTCCCTCCTAAACCTTATGTTCTGACTTCAAGATAAGCTTTCGTCTAGTATATATATATATATATATATATATATATATATATATATATATATATATATGTGTGTGTGTGTGTATATATATATATATATATATATATATATATATATATATATATATATGTGTGTGTGTGTCTGTGTGTATTTATATATATATATATATATGTGTGTGTGTATTTATATATATATATATATATATATATATATATATATATATATATATATATATATATATATATATATACATATACTGTATATATATATATATATATATATATATATATGCATACTTATATATATATATATATATATATATATATATATATATATATATATATATATATATATATATATATATATATACAGTATATATATATATATATATATATATATATATATATATATATGTATATATATATATATATATATATATATATATATATATATATATATATATATATATATATATATATATATATATACTTATTGAATATCTATCACTACCACTCGTGTGCTTTAGCAATCAAAATATCAACCACAATGGTATTAGAAGTCTACTTTGAATAATTTATATCCACTGGAAATTCATTTATGAGAAATGCTTTTGGCTAGGCAAAGATATCGCCAAAATGAAAGCCATTCCAAACCTTAATAACGTATTTATGGTGATTTTTGCTATTTTCTCGTGCATAAGATTCTGTAAGGTTTTCTTTGTATATAGTGTGTATATATGAGTTAAAAACTACATCTCTTCAGTGATATTCAAAAGTATCTGTTTCCTTTGAAATATTTATTGCAGAAACTCTACCATGATGTAATGCCACTTCCTTATGATGCAATCATCCCCTTCAACTTGTTTATTACCTGCCCGAGGTTAATAATTGCATAAAATTCCTCAAGATTTCATCAATTTTTTATTTTTTATTGAAATTAGATTTTTTTTTGTATGTTTGATAATTAATTATAAATTATATTTTTTTTTATATCATTATCAACTTGAGCTCTATAAGGTGTTTCTTTGTTCAATATAACCATGGAAATCCTATGAGAGAGACAGAGAGGGTCATGGTAGGCTCTCACGTACTCACCACTAATAGTTTTTCTATGTTTTTTTGATGTTTGTCTCTGTGTGTTGCATGTTTGAAAATAGTTAGAGCTCTTATATTTATTTTTCTTACAAGTGTTTCGTTAGTCATTCATTTCAAAGGAAATGAATGACTAACGAAACACTGGATACCTGTCTAAGTGAGTTATAACTTTTCTCGTTATTATATCTTTTTTATTCTAAGATTAGCCTAGCACACTTTAAAGACTTTTCCTTAGTTTTCGTCTTTTGGTCTTTTTATTCATCTTTTTTGCCCGATCACACCTACACACAGATAGCAGGAGTGACTGTGAATAGAGCATCCAGCTCTAATCACAAAAAAAAAAAATAAATAAAAAAAATTATATATATTCTTTATTCATGTAATTATTATTTTTTTTTTCTTTTTTAAGTTCTGTGTCTATTGCAGGCCTTGTGGATCCGCATGACATGTACCACGATCTGCCACTTAATTTTAAAAGTGATTGCATGCCCAAGCGGATTGACAGGTCCATGTGGATAAGATTCCTTTGTGTATACCATATAAGTACTATCTCTGAATTGCATCCGTTAAAGTCTATACTTTATACAGAGCATTTGTACTCTCTCCGTTAATGGATAAAGTTATGTTAAATAATGGATGAACTACCCAAAACGGTATGTTGATGATATAGCAACCTCAGAGAAAGTACATCTGGTATCGGGGATATAATGGATAACAGCAGATGTGGTAGAAACAGTACCAGACACTACCACTGTTGTATAAAATGGTGGAAGAAGTACTCCACGGCTCCCGTGTCATGCTCACACTTTGCAAGTTCAAGGTCTCTTGGACAACTTGTAACCGTTGAAGAAGTAATTATGTTAACTGTTGTTGGCTCCTTTAATCACTTGTAATAGGGGTTTCCCAGCAGATGGATGACCGATCTTGCACTGGCCGCATGGCTGCGGATGACTACGGATACCAATACGCAGCTGAACAGGGGCCATATTCGTAAAGGAATTAGAAAAAAAAAGCAAACACAAACAATCTGACGAGGTCATGGTGGTGGCGGGGAGTTGGCGTACCAGTGATGTACTGAACATGTACTGAGGACCACGAAAGGGTTTGTACAGAAGAAGAGAGTTGATCATAGACCTAAATCCAATGAAGTGCGTACAACCGCGGATGAGGTCAGAGTGGTTACGCGATTATCTCATACAAGAAGACATACAATTTCAGACTGATTACGCACGATCTCAGACTGACTATGTACTAAACTGTACGAGCCAATCTATTCCGAAAAATCAAACATATTCAAATTTTTCTGAAATCAGCTTCGGACAGACTCGGAAATGTCCTTACCACAACGCACAACATTGCACTGAATACATAGCATCTTGAGCTCCGGTTTTGAGGGCCTTTTAAAGCCAAAGGTTCCTGTCAGAGCCTGTACGAGGTTGTACTAAATCAGATGTGAAACACCAATTACACATATTTTGGAGTATATGCATGATTGGATGGTAGAATGTGAATGATCAGACCCAAATAATCTGCTGTTATATAAGGGACTAGTGTTCGTTTGTAATGTACCCATATTGTAAGATTAAATCTGTATTGTATCTACAGTTCCCCTACTCTGCGTACTCTCTCTACAACCTCTGTACTGGCAATATACTCCATACATACTCCTTCCGCAGCCTTTGTGTTGCCTTCAGTTGCATGTCCATACGCTTCAATGTCATCTCTACACTATCCCTTACATCCATAAAATCTACATATTGTATCCCCACCAGGCGCTAAAATATTTGGCAAAATGGAGCTCTTCCGACCAATCTGTGTTGTAACTGTACTGTCTAAATTACTTACTTATTCCGTAAAGTCATACCAGTACTCTCTACGCAGCCATCCATACCATCCGTGAGTAGATGTACCTGGGGCTTAAAACCCGATAGCCTGGGCAAACTTTTTTTTTTCCTTTTTTTTCTTTTTATTTTATAATTCCTGCACTATGTAATTTACAGTCTACTTGAAATAGTCTGTTACTTTTGCACTACAAATTATACATCGAAACATAATTCAATTGATTCTATATATATATATATATATATATATATATATATATATATATATATATATATATATATATATATATATATATATGTATATTTATATAAATATATATATATATATATATATATATATATATATATATATATATAAATATATATATATATGTATAATATTTTTTTCTATTATTTGTGTAAACATCCTATATTCCATTTGAAATATTCATCTGGCCACTTTTAAAACGGATTTCTCCACTTATGAACTGAGATTATCCATACTTAAATTTCGTTGAAAGTATTAAAACTATCAATGAGAATAACCTAGCAGAATTACAGATAACCTTGCTATCTAAATACATATGAGTTTGGAAGTATATTTTCCCAGTATCAGTATTCTATACTAAAAAAAAATAATCTAAATAGAAAACGCAAATACTTCTAATACCGAATTCTTCATGTAATTGATTAGTATAAACATGCATTTTTAGTAAAAACGTATACCGTTCGAAATACCACATACATCTCCATCAACACTACACTTATTAAATTTCCCAGTTTACGATATCATTTACGAATCGCTCCTATTTGCATGACCCACAGGTTCATAAGAGTCTAACCTTATCAAATAATTATTTTTTTTTCCTCAATATTCAATCAAGTATTCTTAGCAAGCACCTTCCAACTGTCAAAAAATATGATCACACAACTGCCAACTCTCTCTCTCTCTCTCTCTCTCTCTCTCTCTCTCTCTCTCTCTCTCTCTCTTTCTCTCTCTCTCTCTCTCTCTGCCCAATCCTCACTTCCATCACCTGCAAAAAATTTTAAGAATTGGGTAAGAACACAGTGTTCTGGTTTATATTGGTAAAATCATTTAATTGCTCAGTCTCCCTACGGTAGGCTTTATAAAAACAAATAATCTGTGGGAATAATAAATCAAAATCAATTATTATCAATTGCGTCGCTAATAGATTAATATAGCCATCCTGAATTACTGATTTCACCCACGACACTTTTGTATTACCAAGCCATCCCCGATAATTGGCACTTAACCGTGGTAACTTTCTATGAATAAAATCCCTTATATTAACGGTCTATATTCTTTCCCTACCTTCAGTTCACTTTTTGCCCTTATCTAATCTTGTTACTCGTACCTATCCCAATATCCAATCATTTTTCTCGTCCCTTCCTTACCTAAATTCTGAAAGATATTTTTCTCAGATATGCATTTGTATATTACACCTTTTTACCACTTTTTTTTCAGTCTTCTTTATCGTTTAAGCTACAGACCAAAGCTTAGCATAGGTCTCCGAAATCGATAGACGCCTATAGATGTATTTACGTTAGGAAAGACAATGGTTTATAGGAACCGTAGAAGAAATTTAACGTTGATGGGTTTGTCTTGCCATTTCCTGTTCTTTAAAATCCACATTACGAATAGCTCTGCATACGCTCTTCATGTGGGCCGGGGTGGTTGGCTTGACAAAGGTGATTAGATGGTAAAGTTCATGGGATATAAAAAGAGATAAAATTAAGATAAGAAGAAGCTTAGTAATGAGCGTTGTACTTGCTATAATCCTCTATTTGTGATACCTGAAACCCTTCATCAAATAAAAATATTTTACATATCAATTTCTATTAGACGCTGGTACCGGCAGATTAACTTTAATAATTATTTGTAAGTTAACTTACAAGAAAAAAATAAATAATAATATATAGCTAAAACTCATCTTAATCGATTGTTTTACTAACACGTCCTATAATCATTAATTTAATTCATTCAAAATTCTCTATGTTCAAATACTATTGAATCGGGAAACATTTCTCTAAATGATATTTCAGTCGCTTTTGTCACAAATGATAATAAAAACTATCAAAATAGATAAATGATCAAATGGAGTATATGCATGGCTCTTTAAATGATTAAACGAACAACATATAAATCAAAATACGTATGCTAAATATTTTAAAAGGGATATTTGCCTATTATTATTATTATTATTATTATTATTATTATTATTATTATTATTATTATTATTATTATTATTATTATTATTTTTATTATTTCGGTAGTAGACCGTCTTTTCGGCCAGTTTTATTGACTATAATCGCTGCCTCAGTAGCATTAATTTTGTATTAAATCTGTTCAACAGTTTTAATGATTTTCTTCTATGCATTACTGCATTCCATCAGAAACATTGTTAAATTCCTCCTTCATCCTTGGGTAGATACCTCTGAGATATGTATAAAATCAGATTTGATATAAAGCTAACAAAGAAAGTTTTAAAAATTACAGAATTTTACAACACGTTTCGAGAGGTATTTCCTACCTTCCTCAGCCTGGAATGGGTGAAGATTGTCAGCGATGCCCTTTTATATGGTAGTCCTGGCTTGTAGAAATAGGCGACACAAGCCAGGACTGCCATATAAAAGAACCTTACCAGCACTGCTTTAACCCCTCTAGCATGGCTTCATCCACTCAAGCCTGAGGAAGGGAGGCGATACCTCTTGAGACTCGTCTCTGAACACTGTATTTTGCTTCATTTCTTACTTAGTGAACTTTACAATAAACCTGATTTGAGACTTACCTTACGATGAAAGATGAATTTTGCCGTGTTAATGGAGGAATGGAATAAAAGAGAAAAGACAACTATAGGAACTATTGAGAAGATAGAGTAACAAATACTATTATTATTATTATTATTATTATTATTATTATTATTATCATTATTATTATTATTATTAGTAGTAGTAGTAGTAGTAGTAGTAGTAGTAGTAGTAGTAGTAGTAGTAGTAGTTAGAGAGTTACATATTTATAACTTTTGCTGCAAATTCTTTCTACAATGAAAATATTTTGAAACAAGAATTCAAAATAAGATTCCATTCGTGACGAATTTTATCTTACAGGAGTTAAATAAAAAAAGAAATATTTCTCTGCAGCAATAAATAAAACTAACGGTAATGACTCTCAAACATAGATAAAAATACTGAATAATTATGATCACATTTTCCCTTTTTCCACAATACATGGCAAAAGGCCTTCTTTTCTATTATGGCGTATAGCCTTAAGCACAGAGAATGAATTAGCTTTCTACAACGATAAAGTACTTCACTTAGGAATGTTATTTGATACCTCTACTCTTATAGTCAATCGAAGTGATGCGATGTCATATGATATAAATATGACCATCAATTCTATATCTTGTTCTATCAATCGAGGGGAACAGCCGAGGCAAACGCAGGATAGAATCCTGATAGCTATTGCTTTTTCTGGCAAACACCCAAACAGACGAACAAACAAAAGGTCAAAGTTTGCTTGATTTTTTTTTCTTTTTCTTTTTTTTTGAGATAAATGTTATATTTTCAAAACATTATTCATTCCCGTATTTTATATCCAGTTCAATTTGAAATGAAATTAATACATCGAATGTCTGATTAATTTTCCCAAAGCAAGGAAATACTTCATTAACGACTCGTGAGAGACTAAAATTCCCAGCAATGCCTTTTTGGGCTGTGTAAAAGTAAACAAAGTAGATCCTTATCGCTTCCTTATCATATAGAGTGTATCTCATCTGAAAATCAGCTGATGATTCCCCTACCTGCAATAAATGTTTACTTTAGCTTTCTTTAACTAAATACTCATAAAAGGTAAACATTATTACCAGAGTAACATAAAATTACACCGATCGTATGCATATCTATACAGGTAAAGTTTGGAGTTCGCAACCATTATCAAACATTTACTATAAACCGATGGGAAAATATTTGCAACTGACATTTATATAATTCCTTTCTTCATTTATCAATAAATTCATCATCGAATGCCACCAAGAATCTGATATACTGTTTATTTAAGCTACGGTGTTTTATAGAATAACTTAAACTTTTAGTTCCAAATTTACCTGAAAAAAATTCTCAGAGTTGCGTGATAGTATGTTGTGATGTTAATATGTAAACGACATAAAATAGCTAATTTCTCAAACTACTATTCATAGCCAGATTTACTTCAGTCTGCTTTGACAACATAAAAGTCCAGGAGTTGGGAGTAGGTTCCCATAAATTTCCAGAAGTTCTTTTAATTTTGAATAGAATTCATTTTGTTTAACATATTCTTGTCATATATGCACTCAAGTTTGTCTTGCTAATCATTCAAAGAAATACTGATATCAAAAGAAACTATAATGAAATGTGCTTTTATTTGCAGGCGTGGTTTATAGAAATGTTAAAAGAGTATGGCAAACGTAATTTTCTTTTTTAATTCTTTACGATATACATGTAAAATTGCTGAATTGAAATTAATGAAATAGGAAATGCAGGCAAAACGTTCTTTAGTTATTTTGTCATTCATCTATATCATTATTATTACAATTGATACTGATGTAGAATTTATGTATGTATGTATGTATGTATGTATGTATGTATGTATATATATATATATATATATATATATATATATATATATATATATATATATATATATATATATACGTATATATATATGTATATATATATATATATATATATATATATATATATATATATATATATATATATATATATATATATATATATATATGTATATATATATATATATATATATATATATATATATATATATATATATATATATATATATATATATATATATATATATATATATATATATACATACATACATATACATATATACATATACATATATATATATATATATATATATATATATATATATATATATATATATATATATATATATATATATATATATATATATACTGTACATACATCTTCATCAACTATATCCATTTTGGCCAAATCTGAAATCAACCTCTACTGAAAACCAGATATTTATTGGGCTTTTCTCCTGATCTTAATGATATTCCTTAAAATTCATTGATTACATACTATCATAATCTGTTCTTATGTCGTCATAGAAACCCATTCAACCTCTCTGCATTTGATTAAATAATGGTAACCTATCAATGAAGATGTCTGAAGATATCGAAGCAATATTCGTGCTTAACTTTATAACATCTCAATTGTTTTACATAAAAACCTTCCACTATTCATTGGTAAGAAATTACAAAATGTGAATCTGAAAATATTAACATATAGACAAACACACACATGCATGCATTTGCGATCACTTCCTTTTTAAATACTTTCCTCCATTGAATCCTAATATAATTAATCAAAGAGAGATACCAGCTAGCACCTTTGTTGCTTTAACTTTATTATAATAGGGATAAAAATTTTACATGCATTAAGTTAATCTACAGTCATAATAATAAAGCCAGACAAGCAAAACATATTTTACTTGATTTGGTTAGCTAAGGAGATTTTTGATTACTCTCTATAAGAAAGTTATCAATATACATCTAATTCACAAATATACGATGACTTTTTTTTTTTTGAAAAGATATCGTTATTTCAATAAATAGTGAATACAATAATCTAGGATTTTTATTTACAACAATGAAACAAATATAATTCCGATAATACAAAAATCAGGTTTAATCCAAATACTGTCTAAATTTTTACAGAGTCTTATAATCTTCTATTACAAGCGCACTGCTTTGAAATAGTTAGAAGAAAAATCAATTAAGAGGAAAAGTACACCTTACGTAAAGGGAATCATCAAAACTATCTAATAAAAGTATAATAATATATATATAAAAAAAGGAAAACTTTACTTATACACAAAAATAGTCCTACGTTAAACACAATGCATTAATAACAAAGGAAACTCTTCACCAATTTAATCAAGATGATAAACAAAACATTAGTACTCTGCAAATTGATTGGCAATGTCGTAAATTACAAATTTTTCATCCTTAATATTACTGTTAACACTTTATCCTCAGGTAGACCGTTACCATGTTATTCTGTATTGGTGAATTGGATGACACTGAATACTCTTTCACACACTGTCGTCCCTGAAACATCCATAAAATAGGAAAAAGGATGTAGGTAGCCGAAAGAAGTAAAAATTGTCAACTTGCAAAGGTGATACCACCTAGCACCACCAAATAAGGGTGCAATAATTTCACCTCTGTGTATTGATATTCATCGTACCTTTGTTAGCCAATGTTATAAACAGTTGCTTTGAAGATAAAAGAAAAGAACTCAGATACCCTTAGCTTTAAGCCCTGTAGTGGACCAGAATATTAAAACGGTCTAGTATGTGTGTAAAATATAAATACAAACATATGCTGTCTCAGCGAGATATTTATTTGAATAAAATGATTCTTCTTTGTACTCAGAGTTTTTCTGTTGATTTACATATTTCACATCTTTGATATAATCAATACTAGGTATTAACCATTTACCTCAATATTCATGAACACTGGACTGGGAACCTTTACTTTGGCAACGATATGTCAGGAGACTAACATTTTATCATTGGCAGCGGAATATTCATCCCGCAACTGAAAACTCCCGTGAAAGGTATTGAATGCCCTTTGATATCCTTAGATGTGATTCGTTTTATCTTCTTTTCTCTACACCGCTGAAAGGGTTGTGTTAGAAAAACGCTTACTAAACAGAAAAGGGGAGAATTTCAACAAAATTCAAGAACCTAATGCGCGGAAGAGCAATTTCATGCATTACCGTCACACTAAAAATGCCTTTGATCTAACACCTCTTTGCCTCGTGATGCAGGGAACTAGAAACCACTTTTCATTGCGTGAAACGTATTCTAGAAGAAATGATTAAAGGCTGTTTGATATATTGATATCAAATTGTTTTGGGTAAAGTCAGTGGAGTAGGAAAGATTATTTGAAGATAATTGGCATAAAGGAAAAGGAAGCAGAAGACCCTTTATGATCCTAGACAAAGAAAAATATCCATAATTGGTTTCGAATGAAATCCAAAGTCAGAGTAGGAATAGGGAAGAATCAAAAGGCCCAGAAATAACTCATATCATATGAAAAATATAATTCGCAAATGGATAAATATATATAAAGATAAATTATTTAAAAAAATGTTTTGGACTCAAATAGGCATTGTCACAAAATATTTCCTTTTATACTGTATTAGCTTACAAAAAAAAAAAAAAAAAAACATAATATATCTATATTGCCAAACCAGCCCATCTCAAGGTGCTGTGAAGAGGCGTTTTCTCAAGTTAAGGAGTAATCAAAATAAATTCAAAGAGAAGCGTAGATATCATTGCTAGCTTAGACAATTAAAATGCCGAGTCTATAGGATAATAGCTACTTTTCAGATTTAGCTCAAGTAGACAATTAAGAAATAATTTAATAATGAAACAATAGTTTTTCTCTCCATCTTGTAGAGCCTTTCCCATTATACCAGAAAAAGAAGAAGAAAAAAAAATGTAAATTCTGGGGAGCCGGACTATCATACTCTACTGTATTTTCTAGTGTTCTTAAGTCAAGGCGTTTCTCCTATTCTCAACCTCACAGTTCTTTAATTTCATTAGCCACAGTAACTTTAACAATCTTTTCCTTCCTTACATCAATCTTTATGTTTTTGAACTAACTATCTTTGCCACTTATAATATTTCCTACATCAGATTATTCACACCTGTAGTCAGGGTGGCAGCAAACCTCAAAATAATCAATCCATCACACCTGTCGACCATGAAAAAGTTTTACTCCAGAATAAATCTCTTAACTTAAAATCAATATATTTCTTATGCGTTTTCTATTCCTTTACATATAAATAAAGCAATCATTTACTCTTCATAAAGTTCTATTTCACCTCGCTATCTTTGCTTTTGTTAAATACTCTCTTTTCTACCTTTTTTTCATCGAAACCATTTTCATATTTACCTCCAGAGAGAGACTGAACATCAATCAGAATGATATTCAGTTAATTATATGAAGATACATTACTACCATGATGGGTAATGATGTTCAAATATAATATGAGATCAATTTATATAGTTTGAAATCATTACATTGTCTCGCTAATGCTTTTCACTAAGCGAGGAAGATTGATTATTCATCAAGAAGGTCATTATCTTACCAAAGCAAAAGTGTCTCTCTAACTTTTAAACTAGCAGTATAATGACAAAAGGCTTGCCACAGTTTCGTATACCTCGGTGAGTGTCCCCAGACATATCCAAAAAGTAAAGACATTTATTGCTCTCAGTATACTGTGTGACGGGCCGAGAGAGGATGTGAACTCAAAGGCAGATTGGAAACGACTGAGTTATTTATTAAGGAACACTCTTCTTTATATACAAAATCTCAAGGCAACAGGACATGACCTGTTCGAGAGACAGATAATGTTACTGAGCAAAACGGAGACATGATCATTCAGGTTCTTTTTAGTGCGAGGGAAGAGCGCAGATACAACCATAATATATACAAAATAATTATGTACAATTGTGTGACACACGGTTGGTACATGGCTCCCCCCCTAAAAATGACATACTGTACATGTTAAATAGGGCGCCCTGATCTAGAGAGGCGAACTGTAGGCGGGTCATCTGGCAGAAGATAAGCAGGTTTTAGACGATCAATGGAGACCCAGTCTTCTTTGCCCCGAATGTTTAGGAGGAATGCTTTCGGACTGCGTCGGATCACAAGGAAAGGGCCCGTGTAAGGGGGCGTTAGTGGTGGCTTGCTGGTGTCGTTGCGCAGGAAGACGTGCGTTACAGAGTGCAAGTCCGTTGGTATGTGATGCTTCGCTGGGGGCTTGTAAGTCTGGCGGCACGGAGTAAATTTTCCCACGACGTGACGTATGTGCTGGAGATCGTCGGAGGAGGTCGTAGAAAGGAAAAATTCGGCAGGGACGACCAACGGGTCACCATAAACCATTTCGTCTGCCGAGACGTCAAGGGCGTCTTTAGGAGTGGTCCTTAGTCCAAGGAGGACCCAGAGAAGCTGAGTAAACCAGTTGCAATCCTTGCAGCGGGACATCAAAGCTGCTTTGAGGGTGCGATGAAAACGTTCAACCATTCCATTTGCAGCGGGGTTGTAGGCCGTTGTCTGATGTAGGGTGATGCCCAGGAGATTCGCTAATGACGTCCATAATTGAGAGGTGAAAGTTGTTCCCCTGTCAGAAGTAATATGCTCAGGGATACCGAATCTTGAAATCCATCCAGAGAGTAAGGCAGATGTACAAGAGGCGGACGTTGCAGTTTCCATGGGAATGGCTTCAGGCCAACGAGTGGAGCGGTCAATGACGGTAAACAGGTAACGATGTCCTTGTGATGTAGGTAAGGGGCCTACAACGTTGACGTGAATGTGTGCGAAACGACGCTGAGGTTGAGGAAAGGTGCCCACTCCTGAATCCGTGTGTCGATGTACTTTGGAAGTTTGGCAAGAAGTACACGCACGGACCCAATCCTTAGCATCCTTAGAAATGCCGTGCCAAATGAACTTTGCCTTCAGCAGCTGTGCAGTAGAACGGCACGAGGGATGTGAAAGGCCGTGGATGAAATCAAACACCTGTCGGCGCATGGGAGCAGGAATCCAAGGTCGCGGTCTACCAGTACTGACGTCACAGAGGAGGGTGGTGTTGGAGTCTTCGAGGGGAAAATCCTCCCAACGGAGGGACGTGCAGGATGTCCTGCAAGCTTGATACTCTGGATCCTGTCGTTGGGCTTCAGCCAGGGCGTTGTAATCCAATCCCAGTTGAACGGCAGAAAACGTGTTTCTTGACAGGACATCGGCAACGGGATTCATTTTCCCAGGGACGTATTGGAGGGTGCAATTGTATTCAGCCACGGCGGAGAGATGTCGGCGTTGACGGGCTTACCAGGCTACAGACTGTCGAGTGAAGGCGTGCACCAGAGGCATGTGGTCTGTACGAATGACGAAGGGTGTACCTTCTAAGAAATGGTGAAAGTGACGGACAGCCAAGTGCACCGCCAGCAATTCTCGATCGAAGGTAGAATAACCCGATTCTGCCTTGGACAGTTTTCTGCTGAAGAAGGCCAATGGGCAGGGCGAGCCTTTGACCACCTGCTCGAGTACTGCACCAATAGCAACGTCGCTGGCATCGGTGGAGAGAAGGAGAGGGGCGTGTGGGATAGGAAAAGTGAGAGCCGCAGCAGTTGATAGGGCCTTCTTTGCATTGCAGAAGGCTGCTTCTTGAAGGGGACCCCACTTCAGGTCCTTTGGCTTGCCCTTGAGGGAGGCGTTGAGGGGAGCAAGAGTGGCGGCAATGGCTGGCAGAAAACGGTGATAATAGAGGATCATGCCCAAGAATTCCTGCAGAGCTTTGACGGTCGAGGGCGTGGGGAAATTCTGAACGGCTGCTACCTTCTCAGGGAGGGGATGGACTCCTTCAGGAGTGATACGGTGCCCTAAGAACGACACTTCGTTGGCGCCAAAGGTACACTTGTCGTACCGGACTACAAGGCCGTTTTGTTGCAGGCGGTCGAGCACGATGCGCAGGTGATGGAGGTGTTCCTCTTTTGAGGAGGAGAACACAAGTATGTCGTCCACATAACATACACAGAAAGGGAAGTCCCCTAAGATGCCATCCATGAGACGTTGAAACGTTGCCCCAGCATTACGAAGTCCAAAACAGGAGTAATTGAAGGTGTACGTGCCAAACGGAGTGGTGATGGCGGTCTTGGGGATGTCTTCTGGGTTCATAGGCACCTGATAATACCCCTTCAAAGGTCAAGCGTAGAGAAAACCTTTGCTTTGTGCAAGTAGGAGGTTACATCGGCAATGTTAGGGAGGGGGTAGTGATCCGGTTCTGTTTGCATGTTCAGGCGCCTGTAATCCCCGCACGGCCGGAGGGAGCCGTCTTTCTTCAGAACGATGTGTAAGGGTGACGACCATGGGCTGGAGGCCTTTTGGCAAAGGCCCATTTTCTCCATTTCGGCGAACGTCTGTTTGGCGGCTGCCAATCGTTCCGGCGCCAGACGTCTGAATTTTGCGAAGACTGGGGGTCCCGTCGTCTTGATATGGTGATAAATACCGTGCTTGGCTGGAACCGTGGGCGTTTGGCGAAGTTCTGGACGGAAAACGTCCGGGTACGACGTGAGGAGGTGGGCGTAGGCATCCGTGGGTGCGCTGATGTGGAGAGGGAGGTTAGAGGGGGCGGGTTGAAGAGGTGTCGACAAGTACGAGTCTGCGTTGACCAATCGTCGGTGGGCGACATCGACCAGAAGGTGGAAATGAGAGAGGAAATCCGCACCGAGGATTGGCATTGTGACGTCAGCAACGAGAAACTTCCAATTGAATTTACCGTTTCCGAACGATAATGTGAGGCTCTCGTAACCGTAGGTGGGTATCGCAGATCCGTTGGCAGCTACCAAGCGGACGTCGGCAGATGTAGACAGACTACGTTGTGCCTTGAAGAGTTTCCTTGGCAAAAGAGAACGACAAGCACCCGTGTCTACCAAAAATCGCACGCCCGTTCCTGCATCCTGTAAAAAGAAAAGATTAGAAACATGGGAGGCCACCGCCACAAGCGATGGCCTACTTACACGTTTTTTGGCCACTGACAATCTTTGGCACATTTCTTCGCGGTTGCCCCGAATCTGAAGTGGTAGTAGCAAAACTGCTGCTGATGGGAGGTAGTAAGTGGCTGTAGAAGTCGTTCGTTGGGGCGCGAGCGATTGGTGGGTGGTGGGCGGCTTTGTCGCCGCTTCGGCACGTCACGGGGTAGGCGTGTATGTCCTACGGCATTCATGTCAGCTTTGGTTGACGTTGAATAGGCATCCTCGTCGTCAGGGGTGGAGGCGTTGATGGAGGTCTTGAATTGGCTGTCCATAAGGGCGTCGGCTTTGGTCATCAAGTCCTTTATGGGTAAACTATCGACATCGGGTATGGCAGCGCGCACAGGTTCAGGTAAACGGCGTATCCAAAGGGCACGGAGTAGGTTCACCTCACGAGGAGAGCCGTCTGCGGCAGGTTAAGGGAGAGCGATACTGGTCATTTCCCTGAGGGCAAGCGAAGCCCTTTGGTCCCCCAACGGTTGTTGCGAGAGCTGAAAAAGCTTTGCTATAAGGGCGGCTGGCGACGGCGAGTACTGCTGCAGAAGGTATGATTTGAGGTCGTCATACGCTATTGGGGTGTCTCCTTGTTCACAAAGCCAGTCAGATATTTCTCGGAAGGTGTCCTCGGGTATCGCCGCGAGAACATAATCCGCTTTGGTGGTTGAGCGAGTCACGCTCCTGATACGAAACTGGACTTCTGCGCGCTGAAACCAAGCAAACGCCTCTCCGCTGGCAAACGATGGAAGTTTGAATGGAGCGGCCGCAGCACCAACTGCCGTAGAGTCCGCCATAGTACCAACAATGAAGGAGCGAGGGGTGGGGGTGGAAGGCGGTGGGAGCGAGTCGACTTCCGGGGTCACCAATGTGACGGGCCGAGAGAGGATGTGAACTCAAAGGCAGATTGGAAACGACTGAGTTATTTATTAAGGAACACTCTTCTTTATATACAAAATCTCAAGGCAACAGGACATGACCTGTTCGAGAGACAGATAATGTTACTGAGCAAAACGGAGACATGATCATTCAGGTTCTTTTTAGTGCGAGGGAAGAGCGCAGATACAACCATAATATTTACAAAAAAATTATGTACAATTGTGTGACACACGGTTGGTACAACTGTATCATGCATGGTATTCTATACATATATTGCTAAGTTTGTTAGTTTCCTTCAAATAAAAACTTCACCGAGGAAAATAGAATTTGAAAATTTCAGCAATATATCCACTTCCAAATTATTTCCTTTTCAATTGTATAAGTAGCAAAAACTCCATGACGGAGTTGATATAAAGTTTCACAGACTTGTCGCTAAGGGTCGAAGTAATCATTACAAAAAGCATTTCATTATGGGACTGTAGTCCCGTGGCAGAATGAATTCAGTATTGAAAGGTATTTATGTATTATTTGAATAAATGAGAATCACGTGTGTTGGTGATGAATTATCATATTTATGTCCAATAACATATACATATATTGAAAGGTTTAAAGGGCACTCATGAATGACAGCGGTAAGGGAAAGTGACATTGCCCTATCAAGTAGGACAATGCCCTACAGACTGACCATATATGCATATGATCAGTGCCAAGACCCCTCTCCACCCAAGCTAGGACCAAGCAGGGCAAGGCAATGGCTACTGGTGACTCTGCAGATAGACCTGTAGGCTCCTCCAAACTCCCCATCCTTTGTTCACAAGGATGATGAGGTTACAGCTACCAAACGAACTATCGAGTCTGAACGGTACTCGAACCCCAGCCTGGCATTCACTAATCAGGGTCATTATCACATCGGCCACGACAACCCACAAACGGCCTGTGCAAGGGCGCGTTATCGATGACTTGTTACCGCCGGGGCCAAGGAAAACGTGCAATACCTTTGCAAATCTGTTGGTATGTGTTGTATTGCTGGGGGAGTTGTAAATCTTGCGGCATAGAGTAATTTTTTTTTCTCACAACAGTACTTAGGTGCTTCATATTGTCAGAGGATAATGCGAAAAAAAAAATCGGCAGGTTTTACTAATGGAACACCATGCACCTTTCCAACCACCAAAACATCCCAGGCATCCTTAGTAGTGGTCCTTAGACCGAGGAGGACCCAGGAAAGCTGAGTAAACCAATTGGACTCATAGCATTGGGCCATTAGAGCTGCTTTGATGATGCAATGAAAATGTCAATCACTCTGGTGGCTGCAAGGTTATGGGCAGTTATATGATGTAGGATGATGTCCAAGAAATTTGCTAACAATATTCGCAATTGAGAGGGGAGAGTGGTACCCCTGTAATAAGTAATATAATCACCCCCCCTCCCCGTGAGAGTAAGGCAGATATACTCGAGGTGGGGGTTGCAGTTCCCATGGGGATGTGTTTAGGCCAATGAGTTGACCGGCTAATAAAGACAAACAGGTAATAGTATCCTTGTGATGTGGGTAGAGGACCTATTACATTAACGTGGATGTGGGAAAAACTTCGCCGAGGTTGAGAGAAGGTGCTCAATCCTGAATCCATGTGCCAATACAATTTTGAAGGCTAGCAATAAGTACAAGGTCAGACCTAATCCTTACTATTCTTAGTAATGCCGTGCCAAATGAACTACTTATTTAGCAGCGCATGGGAGTCGGTAATCATGGTTGGAGTCTATCAGTACTGATGCCACAGAGGACGATGACGTTGGAGTCGTCGAGGGTAACATATTCCCAATGGAGGGTTATGTAGGATCTCGTACATGCTTTGTACTCTGGATCTTTTTGTTGGTCTTATGTCAGGGCGTTGTTATCCAATCGCAGGTGAATTGTAGCCAACGTGTCTCTTGATAGGGCATTAGCTTCAGGACTCATTTTCAAAAGGACGTTTTGAATTTTGCAATTTTATTCAGACATAGCAGAGAAATGTTGGCATTAAGGAGTAGGCCAGGTGTCAGATTGTCGAGTGAAGGCGTGCACAGGAGGGATGTGGTCCATGCAAATGATGATGGGGCATACCTTCTAAAAAGTGCGGAAAGTGAAGGACAGCCAAATGCACCACTAACAATTTGCAGACGAAGTTAGAGTAGCCAGTGTCCACCTTGGACAACATACTACTGAAGAAGGTCAATGGGCTGGGTGAGCTGTTGATAACCTGCTGGAGTACAGCACCAATAGTGACATCGTTGGCATTGTTGTAAAAAAATAAAGGGGCATGTGGCACTGGACAAGTGAGAGCAGCAGCAGTTGACAGGGCATTCTTTGCATTGCAGATGTGGCCTGTCTAATGGGACCCCACTTCAGGTCTTTTGACTTGCCCTGGAGGGAAGCGTAGAGGAGGAATGAGTGGCGGCGATGGCTGGCAGGAACCAGTGATAATAGTTGATCATACCCAAGAATTCCTGCAGTGCTTTGACGGTCGAGGGCTTGGGGAAGTTCTGAAGAGCTGCTAATTTCTCAGGGAATGGGTGGACTGATTCAGGAGTGAGGCCGTGCACTAAGAACGGTACGTTATTGGCCCCAAAGGTACAGTTGTTGTACTGGACTACAAGGCCGTTCTGTTGTAGGCAGTCAAGAACGGTTTGTAGGTGACAGAGGTATTCTTTTTTAGAGAAAGAGAACAAAAAGTATGTCGTCTACGTAACGTATGCTTAGCCGGCAATCCAGTTCATTGCGAGTAGGGTGTCTGTGTCCTACTATATTCCGTTCTACCGCATTTGCGTCAGCTTCAGTCGATGTTCAATTGATGTACTCTTCATCAGGGGTGGAGGCATTAACGGAAGTCTTGAAGGTGGAGAAGTGGATATCCACTAGGGTGTCGACTTTGGTCATTAGGTTCTTCGTGGGATATATATAGACATCGGGGATGGCAGTGCATACAGATTTGTGTTAGCATTGTACCCAAGGGTACAAAGTAGGTTCAGCTTCTGAAAAGAGCCATGTGCGGAAGGTCAATGGCGAGTATTACTGGTCATTTCCCTGATGGTGAGTGAAGGCTTATGGTCCCCCAATGGTTGTTGAGAGAGATGAAGAATCTTGGCTATACGGGTGGCTTGCAATGGTAAGTACTGCTCCAGGAGGTGTGTTCTAAGGGCTTCATTTGCTATTGGGGTGTCCTCTTGGTCGCAAAGCCAATCTGAAATTTCAGAGAAAGTGTCCTCGAGGATTGCCGTGAGAGCAAAGTCTGCTTTGATGATTGAGTGAGGTACTCCCTTGATGGGAAACAAACTCGGCGCACTGAAACCAAGCAAATGCCTCTGTACTGGTGAAGGGCGGTAATTTCATGGATGTGGCGTGCATAGAAGAGTCCTGGTTGGAGGGCAACATCATCAAACAGTAAGAGATCAGACAAGGAGGAAGAAGGGAGGCTGCTGATCTTCTGTCGGTCACAAATTTTGTCAGGTAGTTGTTAACATGGAGATAATATGAATGAATCTGACTTTACTTCAACAGCTATCGAGTTTATATACAATAAGTTCTGAGGAAGAAAGCAACAAATTTTCAAACGGAGTAATACATGTAAAAGCAAGCTTAAACATGTTCTCATCAGTGCTTCGGGAGACCGAGATATACAAAAAAAGGAAATACCATTACATTGTAAAAGCATTTGTGAAACAAGTGTGGTACATTTTCATACTGCCTCTTCTATCTCTATTTGGAGTGAGATAAAGAGTTTATTCATAAAACGAGCTTAGACTTTTTCTTTCATTTATTATTGATTCTAACTAAATCATCCTCTTCGTGTTATGCTCCCTATATTCAATTCAATACCTGGAATTTTAGACCTATGTCTTTCTATAGTAACCTCTTTAGCAATATACACAGTAACAATGGCCGAGGATTCAGTTAATTCTTCACACCATTTCTAATATATTTTCTTTTACACAAGTAGAATAACAGGACGCATGCAATTTTTATTCAACTTTTTGCCCAACACCCAACACCCCTCTGGACGTCGTCTGCCACATCTCTCTGCAAGCTGAGGCAATATCTCTAATGGATCAAAGCTTGTCCATTCGTAAGGACAAATGGAATAAACCGTTGCCAGTTTCTATAAAGATTTCAAATGTCGGGACTTTACTCAAAGAAATGAAAATTGAAAGCAATATATTTAGAATATTTACCCACATGCAGGATGAGAAAATTTAGTTTTGATATGGCTGATTGTAATTGGTCTTGTTATTCAGTTTACAGCATAATTGCATTTATAATGAAGACGATTCATTTTTTATAAAGTTTTGGAAAGGAAAGATTAAATAAGATTAGGTTACTGCTTGTGGAGAGACTTGATGTTTAATTGTTGGAGTAATTCCCTTGGTTTTAAATCTTTGAAAAAAAAAATAAAATAAGAGTAAAAAAAGAGAGGTCTCCAGTCTTAAATTCAATTGGGAAAGTAGTTTTTTGTCATATTTCTATCATTCAAATTATCTCACCGTAGACGTGGTATTTTTAATTAGTTATTGATTCCATTATAATAGCAGGTTTTTTGTTTGTATTTACCCTTCAAAAAATCTTAGTGGTTAGCTCAAGTACTTGGGTAATTTACTTCCATTATAAATAATTAAAGATTTAGGTACTTGGATCAGACAATCTTTGTCCTACCTGAAACTATCTAAACAGACCTAAATAAGCTTAAAACCCTGAAACTACAAGATTAGGAAAATCGTTTAATGCATGAAAGAAAATAGAATTTTTTTCCTCGGCGGCTTTCACAATATTAGCAAACACGGGAGAGGAAAAGAACAGCGGTTAAACCTTCTCTTTATCTAAATATTTCCTAATAAACTTGACGGATAAAATCCTTTTAGATGGTTGCATGCAAGTACAAACAAAATTCCCCGGAATGGAAATGAAAATTGTATATTAGGACAACAAACAAGCAAATAGGAAGGCACTTCAGTGCTACCAGAGTTGGGGAAGTATGTCCTATTTTGCATGTTGATAGAAAATTACTTTTGTCTTGATTCTTACTGGAGTTTGTTTTATATGTATTTTCAGATGTACTTCCTAGTTTCTATCTAAGGTTAAATCTAGATATGATTTGAGTGTGTTATTCCTTAGAGCTAAAAACATTGTAAACAGCAAATCGAATTGTAGAATGAATAGCTGTAAAATAATGCTATTCATTATATCATCAACAACATATTGATTCTGAACATATTGTATTTGTGATCTATGATTGTTACGGGAAAAGAGTAATTTGCTATACAGAGATGGGATATGATTAAGATAATTATTATTACTAGCTAAGCTACAGCCTTTGTTGGAAAAGCTTGGTGCTCCAAGCCCAATGACTTCAGCAGGGAAAAAATTGCCCAGTAAGGAAAGGAAATAAAGAAATTAATAAATTATGTAAGTACTAATGAACAAATAAAATAAAACATTTTCAGAGGAGTAGCAACATTAAAACAGAACTTTCATATATAAACTATAATAACAGACATATCAGTCTTTTCAAACAAAAAAACATTCGATGCAAGTTCATATCTCTACATATATAGCAAAATATCTAGCCAACATTTTCAACGTTCTATTTAGGAGGTGTTCGAACGTAAGAAATAACACAAGCAAATCTTCTGTACATTTAGAGTATCATAAAAAATAAATACTCACTTTTCAAGTTGATGGTCATGAGATATGCACTTTTAGCACTGGTTGGAGAATTGGTAATGTTACTCCTCTATGTAAATATGGGGTTTGCATCGTTTCGGCGTAGCCCATTTGGCGTCACCGTTTCAGCGAAGCCGATTCTCCATTAGAAAACTAGGAATATTATTCGGCCCAGCCGTTTAGCCGTCAGATTATTTCGGCGTCTTTGTTTTTGAAAACACCCAATGACTTATTTATTTATTTATGTATGGAAATTTAGAAAAAAATCAAGGAATAATGTAAATAAAATCTTTAATTGAAAAAAAAAATAAAAATTTCATTCACTTAGAGTATAAAGGATCCTATTAAAACAATAATGGAATAATGCATATCAAAATCTTCAAATTGAAAATATGGTATTACAAAATTAAAACTAAGGGAAGATTTTTAACCTAAGGAATTAATTCTTCATTTCGTAATTATGAGCAATACCCATCAGGAAATCAATAGACTTTAATGACTCAACTTCTATTACTATTTTTCTTTTTATTCTTTCATCAGCATCTCTATATTTCTTTAGTTTTTAGGGAGGTGGACATCCAGCGATTAATTTTTTAGAAATGCATCACGACCTTTCTGAACTTTCCTCAAGGCATCAATAAATTTCCAGATGGAGGGATGATGCATTCCTAGTTCGTACTGTAGACGTAGAGTGGCAGCTTCAGCGTGATTGTTAGTGCGATCTTCATCATTTACAGTGCGTTCATAAAGATTCCATATCTCTGCAGCAAACATAGGGTTTATTCTTGCATTTCGTCACCTATTTTGTCGTTCAATATAAGTGTCTTCAAACCAATGGAACCAGGTTATTAGTTCGTCTAAAAGACCTGCTACTAGTGTATCCATGTATTCGTCCATCTCTTCTTATGGAACACCAGTGAGTGCTATAATCATTTTAGCCCACAAGGCAAAGTCCGAGTCGTTTTTATAGAGATTCGATAAACATAATGAAACAAGATATCTGTGCATGTTTTGGGCTAAATGGAAAAAGCATCCCTTTAATTTCAACTGTAGGAAATACATATTGAAAGGCAGTTTCTATAATTTGTGATTTTGAGCAAGCTGCCCCAGCTTGCTCAAAATCACAAATTATAGAAACTGCTCTCAAATTACGTTCGATAGTTTTAAGTAACTCAAATAAACGAGAATAAATTAATATTTGCTTGTTAGGAAGAAGAGCATAAACTATAGGAATAACTCCAGCATGCTTCCTGGCCGATATAATATATACTTGGTAAAAAAGACTTGGCGCAATGGTGAAAGTTCCGTCGGTAAACCAAATTTCTGAAAATACTAAATGTTGAAGCCAGCTTATTCTTCCAAATATTAAAATTCTATTCTTGCCTTCTACTCTGTCTCCCAATAGGAATTTTTCTTCTACACCCAGTCGGGGAACATACAATATATAGGACTCTGGTATAACTAATTGCTCTAAATTGGTTGGGTTGGGTGGCGCTTTGTTTAGTAATTCTCGTTTCCTAGCGATAACTGTTGGCATTGGAGGCAGGCCAGGCACTACGACTGAAGCTGATTGAGAGGCGCCAATTAAGCATTCATTTACCACAACGGTTGGTGGCCCCAGAGTTTCAGCACATCTTTTCTTAATATTTGTTTTAAATTTTTCTACTTCTACTTTTGAAGCAGATGGTTCATGGGTATGTTGATTCAACTGTCAAATCACTTTTTCCATCCTTAATATGCAGTCTTACTTTACACCGATCTTTCTGTTCACTTCGCCAGAATTTTAATTCAGAATCACTTTTGCTTGTTGCATCAAAAATAAAAAGGTATCCTTCGTGAATCACTTTGTTTCTTCCACGTTTTGTTAAAATATCTCCTTCCATGTCGTGAAATAGGGCTTAGACAACTGAAACTAGTAAATCTAAACAAAAGAAGGAAATAACAAGAAAATATCTTAAATTAGTTAAAGTGAGTGAGAACTAATTACACTATAATATCGAAGTAGTTATTTTATGTAAACAGAAGAAGGAAACGTAAACAAATTGAATTTCTTAGAATGGTTAAAATGAGTGAGAGCTAATTATACTTTAACAAAGAAGTTATTTATGATTAGCGATATATATATATATATATATATATATATATATATATATATATATATATATATATATATATATATATATATATATATATATATATATATATATATATATATATATAGATATATATAGATACATACATACATATACATATATATATATATATATATATATATATATATATATATATATATATATATATATATATATATGTGTGTGTGTCTGTGTGTATCTATATATGTATATATATATATATATATATATATATATATATATATATATATATATATATATATATATATATATATATATATATATATATATTTACAAAGTAATAGTTGACGGCCAACAGTCTCTCTGCCGAAAAATTCTGATGCCGAATCGGCTACGCCTAACTGGCCACGCCGAATCGGCGACGCCA
>NC_090728.1:129328094-129335594 GCF_036898095.1 Palaemon carinicauda
CAGACCGTCACAGATAGGTGTTGACTCAGCCGGCAGCATTCCGACTGTACTAGTACGGCTGGAGACTAGCCTGCCGGCTGTGTGTCAGCAGGACCTTGCCGGCAATAGTACTGTGGCTTGATGGAAGCCTGAATGTTACATTCTCCCCTTCCATTTGAACCTAATTTCTGGAGAAAGGCAGGAAAATTATACTTTACATCCTTAAATTACTGTATACATACACATTAATTGGTAGCCTTCACTCAATGCTATCTCTCTCTCTTTTAGCTATCATGCTGGAGGTACCGGTAAGAACTAACTATGCTGGCTGATCTACAGTATTTGTTTATACAAGTAGTCAGTATATTTGCAGTATAGGATATACTGCAGATAGAAAATTTACTATATATATTATACTAGTAGTTATTTCCAATATATTTTGGTATTCCTACCCAGGTATTTGCTGAGCCCAATCCTATATTGAAAGAATATAACATCTTCAATATTCTGATTAGAAATCAGTTTTTAGATTACCTTACAATATTAAATATTTCAAGGGCTGGGGTGTTACACTCCTAACCGTTAAAGGGTAAAACCCTTATCTTAAGTCTCCCTGATCAGGAAACTCTGATTTAATTTGGTAAGGGAGGTCACAGCAAATAGGTTGGGTAGGATACACAAATATATGTCTTTTATTTTTCTTAGTCCAGTTGGTGTCATGCTAGCTGGACCAATGCCATCAGATGCTGCTACAAAGGCACCACGCTGGCTGAACTACATTATATATAATTACACAGTAGCCAGTAATGCGCAATATAGCATATGCTGCAAATAGAAAACTTTAGTATTATTATATAATAGTTATTTCTAACATATCTAGGATACCCTTGGCGAGCTTCAGCTGGTACCACTCCTATATTGAAAGAATAGTATTTCTTCAATATTCTGATTGAGGAATCAGTCATCCTTACCCCAGAGTGTTAAGAATTGAAAGGGACAGTGACTTATACACTTTTCTACCGCTAGGGGTTAGAACCCATTTAATTGGAGTTACCTTGGTAGAGGAATCTCCTTATAGTTAACACTGAGTCGAGGGTAACAGCAGTTGCTTGCACGGGATACATGAGTATGTGTCTCCTACTATCGCTTTATAGCTTACCTTTCTAAGCTACTTTGTTAAAAGATGACTTTTGCATATTGATTATCAGTAAGATAATCAGCTATATACACACTCTGTTCTCCTTTTTTACAGGAGGAACACCAAATGACTTGTGCTGCAGTCTTCCACAAGATCAAGAGTAAGTGTTTGTACGGTCATAATACTTGCAGGGTGTCATGCCCCATGGAATATTATTTCCGAATCCCTACCTTATTGGAACCCGCAGGTTTGCAATGTATGTCGGTACTTAATGTCCGAGGGTTTCGAGAATCCCAAGTCTATAGATACTAAGGATATAGCTCGATACAAATTACGCAACTGGGTGAGAGGTCTCCAGAAAATCTCTCTGGGATATTACCCACCTAAAGATAGGATGAGTAAGCTACTATTTCCGAAGGCAAGTGAGGAAATGGTGGTGCCTCAGGCACCAATTATATCTCCCGACGGCCAGATAGCCTTTGGGAAGGAGGGCAGGAAGAGCCCATGGGAAGAAGGGGAAAGTGTTGTGTCGGAACTGTTTCCGCCTATGCCGGCTCTAGAGCCATTGACGTCGACATCTTCATCTTTTACCCCTCTATTAGATGGAATGGACCAATTATGGGCCCAAGCGAATAATAAAATAGAGAGTTTTCGCAAACAACACGAAAAGCAGGAAGTAAGATGCAATATAGAGCCTCGTAAAGCTCCACTTGTTGCTTCCCAAGGGTCATACAAACGACCCATAGATCAAGACCTCCCGATATGCTCCAAAACCAATTCCAGGGGTTTTGCGGAGCTGATGCCGATTTTGAATGTCAAACTCTACATCTCAAAGATGGGTGCTGTTCCTTTGGAGAAAATCAAATTTTGGCCAAGTTTTGACGCTTTTCCTTATTGTTTTGTTCGACTGAAGTATGAACCAAAGTCAAGAAAAGGAACAGAAAAGAAGGAGTTCATGATTCTCGACCATGATAAGGCATAGGCTATCCTGTCAAGTAGCCTGAAAAATGTGGGTTACTCGGTGTCGAAGGTATTCACACTGGGTAACAGGCACCCTTCCTCTCTTGCTCCTGCTTCAATTCTATTCCTCTTTATGGGGGAAGGCATTTAAATCTGTTGCCAAGGCAGTGGAGGCAGGTAGGCCATGTCCTGCACTCGAGGAGTGCAAGCCTTTGTCACTAGCCTTTCCCAGACAGGAGAAGGACTGGAAGGAAGTCCATTTAACTTTTTCAGTAGGAAGATTAGATGCGGATGTCGCCAGTCGACAGTTTAACAAAGATCTCCCTAAACTCTCCGAGTTTCTCTTGTATAATGAACAAGAGACAAAGGAGAGACATGCAGCCTCCCCATCTCTACAAAACTACATAGAATTGTGTTCAATCCATCAAAGTTCCCCAGACATGCTCATGGTCTTAGCCAAAATGCATATGGCTACCTTAGTGAAAGACCTTTACGCCTTTATGGAGTCTAGGAGAGTATGTAGGGAGTTTGTGTTTGCTGCCGCAACAGTGAAACCCGAAACAAGGAAGCTAATATCTTCTAACATCTGGGGTAAATACCTCTTCCCAGACGAGGTAGTTAGGAAAGTGATTAAGAATGCCATCAGGGAGAACGTAGGTCTTCTTCAAAAGTGGGGGCAATCCTTTTGAAGAGAAAATCTTCCACGGTTGTGGGTCCCCAACCTAAAAGGAAGACGGGAAAGTTCAGAAATATACCTCGGGCTGTTCAACAACATCCCACGGCTGCAGCGACCGTGATGCCACAGGTAGGTGGTCAAAAATTGAATCCTACTGATCATTCGAAGCATAGAGATGCTTCTGGCAGGAGGGAGGTTCCTTCAGGATCGTTGGACCCTCGATCCTTGGGTCCAAGGCCTAATCAAGATGGGACTACGATGGGAAGTAGAAATGTCTCCACCATCATTTCCTTAACTCCTCCCACAATCCAAAACCCTCCTGGAGGAGTATACCTTAGAGCTCTAGAGCATACAGGTGGTAAGGAAACAATATTCCATCGTATACCAGGGAAGGCTGTTTGGTGTTCACGGGAAGGACTCAAGAAATCTCAGAGTCATTCTGGACTTGTCACCACTCAACAAGTTCAAATAAAACAGCAAGTTCAGAATGTTAGTCCTTCTGAACATATAACCCTGTTTCAAAAAGCGGTGTTTGTAGTCTTGTCAGACCTGATAAGTGTCATTTGGCAACTTCCAGTCAATCACCCCATCCCCTCCTATCTAGGATTCAAGTTACAGAGGGTAACGTATATCCTAGGAAAGATATGTGTCAGACTAAACATAGTCCAAAATATATTCATAGGATTGGCAGACTTAGTCACGCAAAAACCAAGTCTAAAAAATAGTTCAGGCAACAATGTACCTGGACGAGAGGCTTGGGTGGGCAGCACCCGAAGTGGCTGGTCTATGAGCATCCAAGGAGATGAACCGGTTCCTGGAACATCGTGGATGCATGAAAAGCTTCAAGAAGTTTCCATTTTCTCTAGCTCAAAGGTTTCAATGGCTGAAAAATCATTGAAGCGTGTGGTCACACCAACTCTCCTTTCCCCTGGGAATATAAAAGGAGATTGCAAGGTCGGTCAAGAGACTCTGGTAATCAGTCACATTTCCAAGACGCTAACAGGGAGGAGTTCTGAACTCTCTCCAGTTCGCAATAGTGACAGACCTAGTGCTAAGAGCACAGCTGAAAGATGCGTCAAGAGTCTGGAGAAGATACACATCAAATGCTTGAACAGATCTAAAAAGATCAATATAGGTCCTTCCTTAATCGCTTCTCTAACAAAGGTCAAAGTCCGAAAGTCCCAAGACCATGCTGGTCCTGTCATGAGTGGGGAAGCTCTCTCCACACAGATCAAACTTCCTTCGACTGATCTGGGACACTGAAGCGATAATGAGACGTCGCAATCGACAATGCTAGAAAGTGTCGCATACAGTATAGGTGACGTTAACCATCCCTTACTTAAAGGGATGGCACCTGTCAGCAGTTCAAATACAATCGATCCACATTGTGACAGTGGATGCTCTATTTGAGCTCATGCCGATAGAGTTAGAATGATCCAGGGACGCAGACCTACTTCCTCGTAGATGGGATCAAGTCCCAGAACTGCAGATCGACCTCTTCATCACGAGCGTCTTCTAGAATCTACCTCGATATGTAGCCTCATACGAGGACCCTCTAGTATAGAAGGGATGGACTCAGGTATCATGGTTAATCCCATCCAATCACCTGCTGAAGGTCCTGCACATGCTGAGATCCTTCCAAGGGGGAGTAGCTATATTGGCTCCCTAGTAGCCCAAGACCAATATGTCCTCTTTAGTGAAGGAACTGAAGCTGAGGCTGGCCCTAGTTCTGAACCCAGGACTATTTCAGAAGGCTCAAAAGTTGATTGCCTTCGATTTATCACAGAGAACCCGAACCCTTCATTTCATGATTTCCTTGGCCTAGCGGTTAGGGAATTATTTGGGATCTCAGAAGGCAACAAGAAGACAATATGAGCCTACTTTGAAAAAGTGGGTTGCTTTTGTTAAAGCAAAAGGACCGAAAGAAATTTCAATGAACTTCTGTCTGTCCTTTTCTGTCCACCTTTCTAATCAAGGCCTGGCGGCCAACATGATAACTACCTGCAAATCAGCCTTGACTAGACCTCTTCTATATGCTTTTCAAGTAGATCTGTCGAATGAAATCTTTAATAAGATTCCGAAGGCATGTGCAAGGCTTAGGCCTGCACCACCATCAAAGCCCATCTCATGGTCTTTGGCCAAGGTCCTACATTATGCCTCATCAATGAACAATGAAGATTGTTCCCTTAAGGATCTAACCTAAAAGGTTATTTTTCTGTTCACTATAGCCTCAGGGGCTAGAGTTAGTGAAATAGTGACTCTATCTAGAGATGAGGGCCGCATTCAGTTCACAGAAGCGGTAGAACTGAATCCCATTCCTGATCCAACCTTTCTCTCTAAGAACGAGCTACCCACTATGAGGTGGGGTCCCTGGAGAATCTGCCTTCTGAAGGAAGATGTCTCTCCATGTCCTGTAGAGTGTCTGAAAGTCTATCTGTGTAAAACTTCAGACTTCAGGGGAGGACAGCTCTTTAAAGGAGAAACCTCTGGATCAAACTTATCCCTAAAACAACTGAGGGCAAAGCTCACCTACTTTATTCGTAGAGCAGATCCTGACAGTACTCCCACAGGTCATGATCCGAGAAAAATTGCTTCATCACTGAACTTCTTTCAGTATATGGACTTTGAGCGTCTTCGTTCATTCACCGGATTGAAATCATCCAGAGTGTTTTACAAACACTATGCTAAGCTGGTCCATGAACTGAAGCATTATGTGGAGGCGACAGGTAGTGTAATCAAACCTGTCGTCTAATTCTGCGATAAACAGTTAAATGACTGGGATTGTCAATAAAGGGAGAGGGGGTCATCACTTTTAGTGTGACCTCCTTTTGAATAAGTTTTACCATGGGGACACTTGCTCTGTTCAAACTCCAAGGTGTGGAATTATACAGATAGCACTAGTGATGTATGTACGTAGTACACAGTGTTCATAGAGTATAACCAGTAGAGAATTTACAAAAAAAAAATATTTTATTATAAATTTTTCTTCAGAGAGTGGCACTGATCATTTCTTTTCCTTTCAAGAAAGAAATATAATTTCTGTATATGTTACGTGGATAATTTCGTTATCATGCTACATCCGTTTTACTGGTTAAGTCATTTAGTCATTTTTGGGGAATAAATGTCTATTAGAATGTAATTGCGTCCTAATTCGCCCGACAATTGCATGTGTAAAATCCCAGAGTTCTTTAGCTTACTAAAGTAAGTATTCTTCATATAGTTGTATGCTCACAAACAGTAGATATAAGAGACACTGATATTGATTCGGCAATATATACAAACTATGAGACGGTTTGTATATTCAGTGTATACTTATGTTTGTTCATACAATATATGCTAACCTGTAGGTCCCTTTTCTACTGTCTAGAATGACTCTTACCTGTAGGGGGGCAGGAAGCACTAACATTGTTTATGATTAGTGATGATGACGGATAACGGTAACGTAATTTGTCCCAATTGGTCCAAATGACCATATAAATGTTGTCCCAAAGTTAAGGCACTGATGAAAATCAACAGATACATTAATGCTCTTGTACGCTTCCATCAGGACGACATGGCTTGAGCTCAAATATCAGATTTTGAGCGAAGCAAAAAATCTATTTTTGGGTGAGATGGCCATGTCGTCCTGATGGACCCACCCTTTTTTTCTAAAAGAAAAGACCTTCACAGTATCCCTCCTAAAGTACTGTATCTGTAGCACCATGCTCAATGCTACAAGGAATATTTGCCATCTTGGATATGGTGCTGTTGTGATAATCAATAATAATATGAGAACTAGGGTAACCTTGATAGGGCTCCCCTTCTATTCTGCCACTTCCCCCTCGAAGCGTAAACGCTATTAGGGGTGCAGATTGCTAGTTGGCGTGTGAAGAATACTTCCTCTAATATTATGCGATATCCTTGAGATAAATTTAGGGATATTCGTGCCGGGAGTTAGAATTCTGGATAACTAAAGGTAAAATTTTCTAGGAATATCACTGTAGTACATATATCCCTTAGGAAGCTACTTATAGGAACTTCCATCAGGACGACATGGGCATCTCACCCAAAAATAGATTTTTCGCTTCGCTCAAAATCCGTTTTTTCTGACTTTTCGTCTTCACCCCATAATTTCAGTGTGTATAGAAAATAAACTTTCTCTATTTCTTATATTCATTTCTTTTCTTATCACGATATTTCTAAAAAAAAAATGAGTAGCTTGTAACCTATTTTTTAGAGGCTTGTTGAGAATCTTTTGAGAATTTGAAATCATTTGTAAACAACTCGGCCAGCTATTCTACCCAATGTATGTCATAGAAAAGGCCATCAAACAAGCCAACACAATATAGTGTAAAGAATATGCTGTTAGCAACAAAAGAGGTCTTAGAAATAATATAAAACTTCCATGTATAGAAGGTATTAAAAATAAGAGAAATAATAATAAAACTGAGAAACCCTTCGGTTTTTTCATATCCCGAGATCATAGGAAGCACCCTCAATAAAGCATCGCGCAGGGAGTTAGAATTCTGGATAACTAAAGGTAAAATTCTCTAGGAATATCACTGTAGTACATATATCCCTTGGGAAGCTACTTATAGGAACTTCCATCTCACCCGAAAATAGATTTTTCGCTTCGCTCAAAATCCGTTTTTTTTCTGACTTCTCGTCTTTACCCCATAATTTCAGTGTGTATAGAAGATCAACTTTTTCTATTTCTTATTTTCATTTCTTTTCTTATCAAGATATTTTTATAGAAATTGGAGTAGCT
>NC_090728.1:129340594-129345594 GCF_036898095.1 Palaemon carinicauda
GAATTAGACATTGTGTGATATTCTGTTATTATCATTAGAAATAGTTCATTAGTTACTATAATTTATGAATTGCACACACCTTTTGCAACCCAGTTTACAGACAGTGCCATTGAAGGGGAATTTGTTATGATTTAATCAATCTCATTGGACAAGTAGGAAAGGGATCCTTTTTATCAACAAAAATAAATTGATATTGCCATGAAGCAAATTACTTGAAATCGTGGACTAAAACATTGTTTGTTTTATGCTCTTCATATATATTTCTTTTTAATTTTTTTCCCCTCCATATACTATTGACTAATTCATAATCACACATTAATGATTATTTAATATAAAATTTCAATAATAGAATTCATGTCATCCATTAGTTATGAGAACACTTTTACATTTTTAGACAGATTTATAAACTGTTCCCAATTCACTTGAATATATCAAACGTGGCGATTCATCTACATGTATAATCTTTAGAGTCATATCCATATCTAATCCTTTTGTGGTCGCTTAAATGTGTCAGACATGGAATGACCTTTTCACACCATATAAATGTATACTAATTTTTAGCTTTCTTGTGTGTGAAAAACCAGCCAAAGCCTAGTTAAATCTTAATTTGGGAAAGGAATGTTAATTTCTTCTTTTCAGGTTTCCTGAATGTCTCAGACGTGAAATGACTTGTATCATTCGTTGGAAACAAGCATTATATATATCTATACCTGTATGTCATCTGAATGGCCGTTTACTAAATACGTCTTGCCCCATTACAATTTGTAGTCAAGATTGTTTTAATTTGTTCATTGGTTTTTGTGCCAGACAAATTATAGAGCATCATTAAAACAAGATTTTTCTTTCTTATACAGCATATGCATCTTTACTGAAAATGATTTAAACATTCGTGTTTATGTAATTAGGAGAGTAAGAAATCTTAATGCCATAGAAAATCAGCATTCATCTAACACTAGTTTTAGATAACCCTTTGGAACCCGCGTGTAGCCCCTTGATGCTTTAAATTCTTCATGTTGAACACTTTGAAATTGTGGTATGACAACACGCCTCACCATAATGACTCTCAGTGTAGATCTTGCCTGAGAGAACCGTTTATAAATAAATGCCACTCTATAGGTAATATGAATATATGAATACTTATAATGATATATCGAAATGGGCCTATATATGTCATTTACTTCAAACGACCAATAATCATCACACATATATTTCTATATACAGAGAAGTCTTATAAATATGTATTATACGTCTCTCTCTCTCTCTCTCTCTCTCTCTCTCTCTCTCTCTCTCTCTCCTCTCTGACCATCTAAATTAAACAAAAGCTTGTTGCCAAAATTAGGGAGAAGAAGCATTTAAAATCAAATGTTATTTTCTATCGGGCAGAATAAGAAAGGAAAATTGATGTTTTATTACAGCAAGAGAACTAGATGATTCATAGATAACCATCAGAAATAAATTATTTTCTAATAAATTGCCCATTTTTTTATTGAAATGTAATTTGATATGATTTTTATTCCATTTTCACTACAGATTAATGTTTTTTTCTTTAGTTAACACATGAAACATGAGAAATTAATTAAATCAGTTTTTTTTTTCACTACTATGTGTTTCTCATAAAATGTATAATTATAACGGAATACAGCAATAGCCATTTACTATTCTTCTATGTTGATTAAAAAGTAACAACAATAATTTTAAACTTATCACAGACTCTTGCAAAAATCAATACCCTATCTTCCTAACATTCACTATGGGAACATGTCTATATTTGATGAAATATTCAACTAATTTCCTAATATTTCAACTGGTGCTTCTTTTGGTCATAATAGTCATATTCTGAAGTAAAGGAAATAAAACAGAATATCTTTTCTGTTCAGAAGGTAAAAAGCCTATCACATGTCAAAAGAAATTTTCCATCATCAGGTATACTGGATAATAGAGGGATAAGGCATACCCCAATAATTCAAAATGTTCACATGTCCAGAACTCCATATCATTCTATATTCCTCGATACATTCAACACTTGTATTTCTATATTCCCTTATCATCTACTGTATGTGTAGCTTCCTAGTTTTCAAAGTTCTGTATGTTGACTATTATGAATTGGCAATCACTACTGTTCAATGACTTTCACTATGAATCTAAATTTAAAAGAAAATATTAATGAATGCATTGACTCTTTGTATGTTGTTTATATAATAATACTTTCAATGAGAGATATCAGAAGGGGTGTACAAACCCTTTGTTTACTCAAAACAAGTAATGATCATCACATAATACTATTTACATTTAAGACATGAGATATATAATCTAATTATCTAGTTCTCTCTCTCTCTCTCTCTCTCTCTCTCTCTCTCTCTCTCTCTCTCTCCCCAAAATATGTTTGTTTTATTGAATTATGTTAACATGGAATCAAAGTAAATAAAAGAGCATGAAGGATCGCAAGAGAATGGCATCCTTAAACATTCTATCCTATTTTTCTTTCTCTTGTTTTTTGAAGTTTTTTATCGTTTTTATGTGAAAGACTGAATTTTATGTTGTTGTGTTTTAAATATTCTATTCTAATTATTCATTACTACTACTGCATTTTGTCTATCTGTTTGTTTGCATTCTTCACTTGGTTATTTTTTCCCTTTAGAGCCATGAGCATATAATATCCTGGGTTTCCACGTGTGCTAGTTATTTGGTTTCTATATCAATGATAATAATAATAATAATAATAATAATAATAATAATAATAAAGGGATCGCAACAGAATACTATCATTGAATGTTCTATCTTATTTCCCTTCCTCTTGTTTTTATGAGATTTTTATCATTAATATATGAAAAAAAGGAATTTAATGTTGTTATTATTTTTTAAATATTTATTTTGATTATTCATTACTACTCGTGCAGTTTATTTATTACTTTGTTTCCTTTTCTCACATAGTTAATTTTCCTTGTTGTAGCCCTTGGTCATATAGCATCTTTTTTTCCAAGTAGGGGTGCTGCTTGGCTAATATAATAATAATAATAATAATAATAATAATAATGATAATAATAATATGATAATAATAATAATAATAATAATAATAATAATAATAATAATAATAATAATAATAATAAAATAATAATAATAATAATAATAATAATAATAATAATAATAATAATAATTTCGGTTCCAGAGAACAAAGCTTTTAAATTCTTTAAAATACAGATCAATACTTGATGCAATATTGATATAGGATGCAGTATTATATTTTAAATCATCTTTTTATTATTTTAAATGTCAAACTCTTATTCATTTTATGAGTAATTTATATATAGTCATATACGATAACTTATAATAAGTACTTAAATATTTTTTTTTTTTTTTGGTTAAGGTTCAATTAAAGAATGAAGAACATTACTAAATATATGTTTTAATTTAATTTTTGGCTAGAATATAGCGTAATATATATTAGTGATTAAACTGAGTTTCCTTTAAGCTTTCAATGATACCAAGTTATAAGACGAAAGACCTTAGTATTATGGATCGAAATCCTTTAGCAACCTCAAACATTTGGAATTCTATTACAAATAACGTTTATATTGTGTCAACTATTATTGTAATCATACTTATATGTTGATCTAAGTATATTTAATCGCATTTCGTTTGTAATTTGGATATTCATGTCGTCTATGATAGACAAGTCTATTACCGGTGTCGGGGAAAATAAAAGTCTAAGTTACTAATTTAGTATTTAATTCCTTCATGTAATTCATACAATATTCATATAATAACACAATATAACAAATGAAATACTATTGCAATTATTATAATTTATATGCAGTATTAGTAACGAGATGATTACAAATCTTAAAACTTCTGAAAACCTTTCCTCCCTTATGGTCGGGAATGCAATTGACCTATTACAAAATATGTGAAAAGACGCCAATATTGTAGGTGGCATTGTTGTTTGGTTTATAGTTAAAAAAGGATATCTGAAATAGTTCTCAGTTGTGAAACCAATGTGTAATCACGTAGGCACTTCAACAAATTATATAACTGTAATAACTTTTTGCTGAAGTGCTTTTAAAATTATTAGAAAAGTGAAATGGTTATAACATCTCATTGGATTAAGAAAAATAGTTTTCGACGCAAAACGCAATAACAGTTAATCGCTTTTTCTCTGGTGGTTAACAATGGTAATTATCTTCCTTTTCAGTAATTAGGTGATGCTAAGAGCATTATAGTTGATTTTACTCGTCACTTAGAAGTAAAACAAAAATGTATAATGAATATAATCTTTAGGATATTATATGAAAAATAGTTTAATTTTTGGTATTAATATTAACTGCAAACCACCGATTAGATAACTAGCTTGTCATAATAGCAAAATGCTTATAAAAACTAGATTTCAGAAGAACGTAATATTCACTTGTTTATATTTTCTAACTGAAGTGATAGCTCTACTTTTACACTGAAAATATTAACTTGATATAGATTAAGGGCATTTTGGATTTATTTCTACGAGAGAGAGAGAGAGAGAGAGAGAGAGAGAGAGAGAGAGAGAGATTATCAATTATTTTTATCTTAAGTTCCTAATATAGAAATCATAAAACAAAAGTGGGATAGTTATTTTTCCTTTCAATATGAAAACAGTAAATTACTTTCTGTTTGGAATACATCATCAAATTATTCACGTAGATATAGCCGATAAGGAGTCAAAGCATTTTAAAACTGTTCTCTTGAACAAGGGTTCCAACAATGCTAATATGAATCATACCATTTTTCAGGTATATATGGTATAAATTAGAACATTATTGGGTCACTTGACTGTTTTTTGGATTATCGAAACATAATTGCCAGGAGTATAAGGATTTTGGAGTGACCATCATGTTTTAGATAACACTAAATTCATCGGCTTGAGTGTGGTGAACTCTTATATTGACAATACTGATATCACTGAAACAATTCGATTAATCAGGATAATATATTTCGCGTAGAAATAAATTTTAATGTTATGAACGAAGATA
>NC_090728.1:129353094-129400563 GCF_036898095.1 Palaemon carinicauda
ACCAAGTGGTATGTGGTTGGAGATTGTGCCACTATCTGAGGCACCGCGGTCACAAGAAGTTGTTGTTGTTGCCGTCGGTAGGGCTTAGCCGGCCGAGAGGATAGCCAAGGCCTTTTTGTCTTCTTCTTGGGTTTGGGACCCTCATCCGGAGAAGACTTTCTCTGAAGGTTTAAGCCTCACTTTTGGAGAAGGTTCCTATTCTCTGTGGCTGCTTTGTTTACTATCTCTTTAACTACTTCCTTGGGAAAGAGGTCTTTACCCCATGAGCAAGAAGAAATCAGTCTCCTCGGTTCGTGCCTCATCGCAGCTGAGGCGAACACGAACTCTCTACAGGCTCTCCTAGCTTTAATAAAGCTAAAGAGATCCTTCGTAACTGGCCAGATGGGTTTTGGCCACTACCATGAACGTATCCTGTTTCTTAAGGTCACTTGCCATCGTTTTTTTTTTTTTTTTCAAATTGTTTGCAACGATATCGATGCTGCAAGTCTTTCCTTTGTCTCTTGCTTTCTGCGCAAGAGAAACTCCGACAGCTTTGGAAGTTCCTCACCAAACTGACGTTCGGCAATATCAGCTTCCAACTTCCCGACTGAGAAGGTAAGGTGAACATCCTTCTAGTCTTTTTGGTCCAATGGCAAGGTCAGGGATAATGGCTTGCATTCCTCCGGGGAGGGGCATGGTTTCCCTGCCTCCGCCGCCTTCAAGGCTGCCTTATATCCCTTTTCTATGAAGGGAAAGGCTCTGGTTGGAGAGGCCATAAAGGAGGGAAGCTTCTTACTCAAAGCTGGCACCTTTGAGTTCGTGAAGCCCCTCTCTTACATCGAGCTCGCTAGTAATGCCTGTGCTTTACTATGGTCAAGGACTATGACCTCCTTTGACTCCGTTTCCTCTTTTGAGGCTGGTTCCTTCCTAAGACGGACATAGCAGTCCGGGTAAGAGTCTTTGTTGGGCCAAAATTCCACATCTTCCAGGGGAATTGAGCCCAACTTCTTCGATATAACAATCTTCCCGGTTGTCATTGACATGTGTTCGGCATACCTCCAAGGGTTGGTATCCGAGCACAAAGGAAGATCCTTCACATTGAGTCTCTTTTGGGGCCCACACGATGCTGCGAGTCTGCGTATCTCCAGTTTCATCGCAGCTTCCTTTTCATTATTCTTCTTTGTATTTGTTGAATCATTTCACTAATAGAAGAAAGAGTCCTTCCCAGATCATCTGGGATATCAGACGATGTAGAGGGAACAGGTTCTGGGGACGGAACCGATGTAACCGACACCTCATCGATTTCTTCCTCTTCTATTTCTGGAGCCTGGGTCAGCTCCTCCTCCTGACCTTCTCCCAGAAGGTCCTTCTCTGTATAATCCGACACCTCTGACATCCTATCGTCCAATTTGATGTCTTGAAGGGCGGCCGAGACTTCAGAATCTTCCGGATTCTGGACGGTTGGTATCTCCTCATTAGGCTGAGGGATGAATGCATCAGTCGATGCCTTAGGTAAAAGGTAGGCCCTCATCTTCTCATTTGGAAGGTAGGGGCCTCTGAAAACTCCTCACCCAGGTTTGCAACTTTTCTCTACTAGCATCCCTTGACTCCGCCGACTTAGGGGTGTCAAACACCTCGGTAATCAGGTTAGAATATATGATACATACCTGAGGGTTCTAATACCGGAGATCACCTTTGGAGGCTGTGCATGCTGCATGCCTACTGCATAGCTCATGTCCACAGAAGTTCTAACTGGGGACATTGCAGAAAATACTCCCGCACTTAAGATGGTCCTCCTGTAAAGAGAAGAAAATCCATGAGTATCAAGTGAAGGCTCTTCACTTATTGTTAATACATGTAGCTTATATAGTTAAGCTAAAAAAGAAAGAGGGAAAGACACATACTTGTATTTCCTCCCCAGCCAATTGCTGTAACCTCCCAAGATATTAAAACGAAGGTTAATTCTTATTCTAGAATACCTTATATATTTTCCTAAGCGGAAAGTTAAGGTGTAGCTCACACCTTAAAACAAAGTTTTAATATACTGGATAGATTGAATACAGAAAGAACTCCCTTTTTATATATTTTACGGTCTCAACAAAAGGTGTACAAGATAACATTAAGTATGTTGGAAGACTTTAGTGTTACAACAAACTCTGTACTGTAGCTTTATCAATGCAGTGTGTACTACACCACATATATAGTAACTACTGTACATCGCATGCTGTCGTGCCGGCCAGCGTGCGCCAGCACGTACCGACATTTGCAGGCACGCGCCAGCCAGCATTTACCCCTGTATAGTTCAAAGGATTGCTACCTTTAACTAATAGGCGGCAGTTCACTGGTTCGCAAATGTGTGCCGGCCGGCAATCACTGCCAGTCGGCAACTGAAAACACTAGCACCCGACTGCTGTCCGCTAAACGTAGTGGCCAGCAGATCTCGGAATGTAATTCTACTGCCGGCAGGCAAAGGTAGTGATACCCATGACGGCCGGCAGTGACTACCAACCGGAGAACCTCCACCTATCCGGCTGCCAGCCGTTTAAGCCGGCAGCCGGACTAGGAGTACAATACACTACCAAGCGAAACAGTATGGATGTAAGGTTATAAGGCGGCATTGCCATACAACCTTCATCCAGAACGAGTGAACATATGGAACGGGAGAATGTAGCAATCAGGCTTCCTATATATCCATAGCCTGCCGGGCTCTACCAGCAGACATGGAAGGGAGACCAAGGGAGGTCTGGGGTCACTCTGCAGAAATAAAAAGGGTCTCTGCCGGCCGGCATGTTATTGCCGGCCGGCAGAGAGCTGAGCCGATCCCCCATCCTAACCAACACTAGGTACAGAAGTAGGACTGCGGCCATGAGATGTGATGGCTAGGCCATCACTAAGAAAGAGAGGGGGGAACGGGAGAAGGGTCCTGTAAACTTCGTTCTAGTATGAGACACACCCAGCAGTTAGGGAAGCTCATCCTAACCTAGAGTTTGTCTATAGGGAGGAAGGTTGGCAATGCTTGCTATCCTCCTCCATACCAGAACCAAGATAGATGTAGTTATTTCGCCAGGCAACGGAGAAAACTCATTCTCCGGCCCGAGAAAAACCACACAGAACAGTCTGCTAGACCACTAGAAGAAGGAATCCTCTCGTACCGAATCCTTCAGATGTGGGCTAGGGAAGCAAAGCCTCCTATGTCTGCACCTAACCTAGCAAAGGAAACTCATTCCCTAAGCTAGGAAGACGCAGACCACAGACTAAAACTCTGATGTTCTGTCCCAACCTCAAAAACCAGATACTCTGGTTAGCGGGTCAGGACAGACCTATCCTATCATAGTTATACCTGAACTATTATTCAGACAGAAACCACTAGGACTAAGCCTAAGGTTTACTCAGAGGGAGAAAGGGATTGAACTTATTCTCCGGAGGAGAAAAGAACAACCGGGGGAAGTGTGCGAGAGTATACTGAAGCCCCATAGGCTACTAGCCTAGGTGCGGTGAGAATTGATTACCTAAATCACCAAACTCTCTCGTATACAATCTTGGAGAAGAAAATTCAACATTATCTTACATGTATAAAATATTTGCCTATAGCTTCAATAACATAACACTCGGAAAACTTATATCATGCATGAAAGTACTAGGGCCAGACATCCAGGCTACTAAGCCTCGCGAAGGGCAAGATCGGTTACCTAAATTACCGAACTGAAAACTAACGGCATTATATAAGAATTCCTAGAGGAGCTAAATAGCTAGACTTATTAAAGCGTAAAAACCGGGAACGTCGCTCTGACTAAATAAATGACCCATATATAGCGAGCGACAGCATCCAGGATGCCTCCTGTAGGCAAAAGGTCTTGTTTACGTTAAAATCACTTTTGATTTAATTCAAAACGACAAGAGCTTACATTTATACATAGTAAAGATAATACCTAACTTTCCAGAGGCAGAATAGGCCGGAGATAGCATCATAACGTTGAATAAAATCCAAAAATACGAGAAAACACAAGGGAAAACACCAAGTAGTAGAGCTACACGAAAAGGAATGGAGATGGCGCTGCCACCTTCGTCAGATACACACTGGAAACGGAACAGGAGAGATTACTTTGGAACGGCTCTCTTTTCATTCCCGTTTCAGATTCTTGTCACTGTAACCCCTCGAAGCGTTAATACTGTTCAGGGTGAAGATAGCTATGTGACGTGTCAAGAATACGTCCTCTGATATTATGCGATATCCCTGTTAGATTTAATTAGGGATATTCGCTCCAGGAGTTAGAATTCTGGATACCCTAAGGTAAAATTCTCTGGGAATATCACTGTAGTCGAATATACCCTAGGAAGCTACCCTTTAGGAACTTCCATCAGGACGACAATGCCTGAGCCCATATATTTATATATATATATATATATATATATATATATATATATATATATATATATATATATATATATATATATATATATATATATGTATGTATGTATGTATATATAAACAGAGAGAGAGAGAGAGAGAGAGAGAGAGAGAGAAAGAGGAGAGAGAGAGAGAGAGAGAGAGAGAGAGAGAGAGAGAGAGAGAGAGAGAGAGAGAGATAGATTTGACAAGTAAAACATTTACCAAGTATTACAGTAATTTAGTGTTTTTTTAAACCCATTTGAAAATAAATCTTATAAACTTTGATACCAATGACCAAAGCTACCTTTGACCCAGGGAAAAACGACTGATGACCCCTCCTGCTGGAATATAAGCCATTTCTGTTGTGACTTTGCGCAAGGAATGGATTAGGGGTTCAATTTCACTGATAGCTTTAACCCTAAAGAGTTCCCTTCCAGAATTAGTAATTTCTTACAGCTTGTGTAAGATATTGTCTTTGTTTTGTAGTATGGGCATTCGTTCAATACTTTGTTCTACAATTATCACACAATGGGATATTCTGCTATTATTATTACGAATAACTTATCATTTACTGTAACACCTGTATCAGAGAAGAAATTCACTAATAGTATAAATCTTAATCTAGTTTACAGATACGGTCATTAAGGGGAATTCGCTATGTTTTACTAAATCTTATTAAAAAAAGAATGGTGAAATCTGTTTATTGAAAAATAAAGTTTATATAGTCATGGACCAGAAACAGTAGTATAGTTTTCAATAACATGATAATATTATTCTATGGAGAATAGACTCGATAGTTGTTGAAACTTTAACGACCCGTCATTAACTGGAGAATATCACTGGTGTCATCTAGAGGCTTCATTTACCTTAGTCTCTCATCAAAGGATTTTATTAATTTTTACATAAGAAAATTTTTCCCTATTAACCCACGAAATCAGAAAACCTTTGGCGATACTTCTATCTTTCGGTATTTACCTTTGTTAGTTTTACTTACATTTGCTTAAGACACTCCTAATCATTTACAACAAAAATCCTATAAGCTATCACAATTTACTTCAGTACTATGAACTCCTTTTTATTATTCCTTCCGTCTCGAAACGGGTGTTTATGTACTCCTTATTTCATTGTTATGAACTTTTGTTATTTAAAATTTCCAATGTATGAAGTATTTTCCCTTTTAATAATATACAACTTCTGCATCTTAAATCTTAGCCTTCGTTTGTATCATCATCATCTTCTTTCGCGATTCAATTTTCTCTCCCATCAAACTTATATACATCAATTATTAGCAAATACTTTGTTATAACATATTTCTCTTTAATCATATTTAGAATTTTTATATTTCAACTTCATATATCTAATTGATAAATAAACTTCTGATGAATAAATTTACTATTAACTAATACTGTGAGCTAAGTCTTCCGCTCATCTATTTTTAGAATTTTTAAAAATTAGTTTCCATAACATATTCCATTTGCACATGTTTTTATGAAAATAATCCTTATGAACTACCTATTTCTATTTTTCTCCCCTCTTACAGATTCCATTCAGTTACTCTAAATCTAATAACTACAATTTCCTTAATATTTTATTGTTACTATTTCAATATCAACTTTCTCGCCTCAACAGTCAACCAACTAAGATTGTTATAACAATTTGAAATTCTATATTACATTTTACTATATATACCATCCCTAGATTTTTCCTGCTGACTTATTTACAAATAGAAAATAATGATTAATTAACCCCAATTTTACAATAGCGACAGTTTCTTAACAAAATGAATTACATAGTATGTTTCCTTTTGGAGTTACGTGTATTCTGAAGAATTCAATTTTCTTATTAGATCAGTATACAAAAGCAATTTCCCATATTCGCACTTTATATATTCATGTGCATCAAACAGAAAGTTTATTTTTTGTTTTTTAATCCAGCACGAGAGACTTGCGAGATTATTATTGTTTCATTAGAAAAAAGTTAAATCCAATACTTTAGGAAATTACCTCCGTCAGCAGACGTAAGACATTCTGAAAGAAAGAGTTTTCTTTAGTGTTGAAATAAAGATTTTGAAAAACATTTACTACTATTATTATTATTATTATTATTATTATTATTATTATTATTATTATTATTATTATTATTATTATTATTATTATTATTATTATTAATAATATTATTATTATTATTATTATTATTATTATTATTAGTAGTAGTATTTTTACATACTAAAATAGCCCTGTGAGGTAAGGAAACAAGGAAAAATGAAATATTTTAAAAGCAGTAACATGAATAACTTAAAGATCAATATAAACTATAACAATTTTAACAAAACAAGAGGAAGAGACATAAGATAGGACAGTGTGCCCCAGTGTTCCCTCGAGCAAGACAACTCTAACCCAAGAGAGAGAGAGAGAGAGAGAGAGAGAGAGAGAGAGAGGTTTTGTACCATCGTCATAAATCTCCATAGTAAGATTTAGAGCTTTAATTTATTGTCGACAATAACAAATCTAGTGGCAATTTTGTTTATTCCCAACATACATTTTATTTTTTTTTTATTTTGACTTTGACAGTTTCAGCCATCACTCTCTTCATGTATAATGCATTGGACAAAGATTGCGACAAAGCCCCATTAGCAAAACCTACCATTTTTGTGTCCAATGTCTTCTGTGATTTTATTTTTAAGGTGCTGTTGACCAAACTGGATTCAGCGCTTTGGTTGGCGCATATTCATTCACATTCTTGTCCTTTTGTAACTTTATTACGTTTGTTCTATGTATTACATTTATTCATCTAACTATCAGTGACAGTCACTCGTGATATTGCCATTGCGTATTTTTCAAAGGCATGTCTTAAATCTACCTCATGTATAGTCATGCATGGTTCAGGTTCATTTTGGAATATTCTATTTTCTAAAATTTTTTCTAACCCCACAAGACACTTTCTGAAGCCATTCAGTCTCCACCTTCACACAAAATTCTTTGCTTTTCTTTCTAGGAATTTAAATTTTTCTCTCACTCTAGTGTCAGGTTTTACTACATGATATTCATATGAGATCGATTTCTTTTAACAAAATATTTTTTCTATAAGATTTTCTTAATCAAATGTAGGATGGTAGGATCTTTGTACCATTTCTTAAAACCAAGGACTATAGAGTGGCACTGTGTCCTTCTAAAGCTTAAATTAGTCATTTATATCTTTGTGACCTCTTTCCAGGATTTTTTGCTTTGCTTTCGGATTGTTTATTTGCTACTTTGTATATTTCCATCAAACTTATAAAATAAGGAGACACATGCTGCCAGTATTTTGTGCGAAAGCTTTAGGTATTAGGTCTCTTGACTGGTAACCATTGATTAGATTTGACGATACATGAAAATGTCATATTTTTTAAGATCTTACTTTTATTGGGTGGGAAGCTCGGCCGTTGAAAAGGTTTCCAAATGTTTTAAATTATTCTAACGAATAGAAACATAATAAACACTTCGAACATCAATATAAAAAAGGAGAAAGAAGTCTCTCTTTCTAATAAACCGCTTTGAACATTCGACAGGGTCTTGTATTCTGGGGATCAAGAGTCCGTAAATATCTCACACTGATTCAGGTTTAGACTTCTCTGTTGATAGATATCTTTGGTATGATATTCCACTTTTATTTCTGCTTGAATCCTAACTAATTCCATCTTGCTCATGGTGTTTATGTCTTGCAGTCAGAGCAAAGGCAAAAGATTTATAATTTTCTCTTATGCCTCGGTTACCCCAAGGCCCTTCTTTAGTTGAGAGAGAGAGAGAGAGAGAGAGAGAGAGAGAGAGAGAGAGAGAGAGAGAGAGAGAGAGAGAGAGAGAAGCTCTGTGTTTTCTTTTATTAATATGACAATCAAACTTTGTAAGATATGCCTAGAAAGTAAAAAATAAACTCTTTAAAAAATACAGCAACGATCAGTAAACCTCTAGACACGTTATTATGAGGAGTAGAATACTGTTCGAACAAAGAGAGAGAGAGAGAGAGAGAGAGAGAGAGAGAGAGAGAGAGAGAGAGAGAGAGAGAGGGGGGGGGGGCTTACCAAGCTTTTGATGTTAGAAAGGCCATATTTCTATTCTTATTGGTTCTGTGTTTATTTTTTTTTTTATTAATATGACAATCAAACTTTGAAAGCTGATGCCTAGAAAGAAAAAAAAAATAAACTCTATAGCAGCGATCAGTAAAAACCTAGACACTTAATCATGAGGAATAAAATACTGTTTGAAGAGAGAGAGAGAGAGAGAGAGAGAGAGAGAGAGAGAGAGAGAGAGAGAGAGAGAGAGAGAGAGAGAGAGATGGATTAAGGACGATAGCCTAAGACAAATCTGATTTTCTGCGCAAATGGTTGACCGTTGAACATCGAGTTTACAATGCTCTTGATATATATAAATATTTAGAGTTTCGTAAAATTCTTCTTTTATCAACAGTGATAAGATTTTGAACAGTAAAAGCCATATTGATTACATATGAAATATAAAAACGATAGAGTTGAGCATGAAACATTATATCTTAATTGGTGGATTTCCAAAGGATATTACCGTAATTCCTTATACTTGGACAGTATACTAAATACTAATCCTCTAACATGTCATTGCAAAGGCTTTTTCATTCATATGATTAATAAAAACGTACGTGAAGGAGAAAACATATAAAATTTCAAAGTTATTCAAGTTAACCACTTATTCCAAACATTGATAAAAAATCTTAAGAAAATCGCTATTGAAAGTAACTTACAGTACTTGTATTGTTTTGTTTATGCAAACTGTAAAACATAAAATAATCTAGATGGAATTCGCTGATGCAAAGATAAAACAATAGAATCCCCATGGGAAAGGAAGTATTTCGAATAGCCTGTTAAAGAATATAATAAACTATAAATCTCTCTGAGCTGAAGATATATGAAAGTGTACAATAACTAAAATATAAAACACTGAACCAGTCTAGAAGAGAACGATAGATTTAGAAGTGACATCTCTTGTTTTTTTGTAGTTATGATGTGTTTTGATTTGAGAAAATATTCAGTTGCCATTATTCTAATCTGTAGGTGTCATCTGGTAATGTACAACTAGCTAAACTACAATCAAAACCAGATTTTATTGTTTATTAAATTAGTGCTCTCACAAGAGCAAAATTTTCTTATTTTTTTTTTAATTTATTTTCAACCGTTTCTTTTTGTCTTCATTTCTAATATAGTTCATTCTTGCATCATGTATGCACATAATTACATCAGCCAAGGAGGTTATAAAATCAAGTGAGTTTATTATTTTATATGTCTGACTGTCTTGACGGATTATGACGAAAGTGTAACCAGAGATCGATCTTAGTTAGGTCAAGGACGAACCCATTAAATTTTGGAGATGGTCCGGATGTAGAAGCAGATTTTATATTTGGATTTGCATTGTTCGTCCTTTTAAAAATAACATCAAAACAATTTGACGGATTATGACGAAATTTTCACCGCAGACTATCTGGTTCGGGATCAGGATTCTAGATCCGGATTTGCATTTCTGACGAAATTCTCGCCACATATAGATCTTAAGTCATGGACGACGTCATTGAATGCTGGAGATGATCCAGGTTCTAAAACAAGATTTGCATTTTTCGGCATTTTGAAGATAGCGTCAAAACAAATTGACTGAGTTTGTCGAAGTATCTAACACAGATAGATCTCTGGCCATGAACGACTCTATTAACCTTTGTCGGAGGTGAGAAATCTCCAGTACTTACAACAAATAATCAGGAATATATAAAGGTTTAATTTTTATCAACAACTTCTCCTGTGTTGAAGTACTCTGGATCTACATTCGTTACTTCATAGGCATAAAGTCGGTAAGGACAACCATCACTAGTTTCCTTACGCAATTGAGAGAGAGAGAGAGAGAGAGAGAGAGAGAGAGAGAGAGAGAGAGAGAGAGAGAGAGAGAGAGAGAGAGAGAGAGAGAGAATTAAAACCCTTGAAAAGCAAATGCTGAGATAAATTGCAGGATTTTAATATGTCATCAGACACACCTATTTTCTGATTGAATTAAAAGATTCTATTACGTTTGTTCCACTATAATAGTCTTTATATTGATGTTTTTTTTTTTCATTGTGTAATAATCCTAACCCAGATAGCATCAGATGCTAAATGGAGTAAAGTAGTTACAGCTTCCGTGTATTGATTAAGCTTGGATGGAACTCTAATGTCTTGGAAATTTGGTAATGGTAAATGGATACAGCAAGGATTATCCCTTGAGCCTATATATATATATATATATATATATATATATATATATATATATATATATATATATATATATATATATATATATATATATATATATATATATATATATATATATATATATATATATATATATATATATATATATATATATATATATATATATATATATATATATATATATATATATACTGTATATACACACACATATATATATATATATATATATATATATATATATATATATATATATATATATATATATATATATATAATAAAAAGGAGGACGAATAGTCTGGACAACATCTTTCAATTTATTGGTGCCGACGTTTCAGGACTCATCCTATTATCAAGGCTAAAATGGACATATAAAACATTATAAGCAAAACTCAGTAAAAATATATAAAATACAAAAAAGACAGTCAAAATTAAAATTGAAATTATAAACACAGTTAAAGGTAAAATATGGAGATAAAAAAATTAACTTAGAGAAAAGTATCTTATAATTAAATATACAAAAATCAAAATTGTCTAAGGAGACCAACCTGTCTGGAACAGACTAGAGTACTGAGTGACTATCTGAAGGACAGTACTCAGGAAGGAAATTCTAAATTTGCCAGCTTAAGCGATGTGGAGGGGGACAGAGGATAATTGGCTGTTTAGTTAAGGAGCCTTTTCTTTAATCATTAACGACTCCAATACTAGTAGAGAGGAGTTATTTGGCGCTTGAGCTATGATTTCAAAATTTTTATATGCAATGTTGGTCTTGCATTTACTTGCATGTTCTCTGATGGTTGAGAATTCTTTGGATTTGAGCGCACATCCAGTTCTATGACTCACTCCCCGATGCGCATCTATGCGAACTTTCAGCAATCTTTTTGTGGAACCCACATAATTTCCGAGATTACATCTCGGACAAGTAAACATATAGACCACTGAAGAACGTATTAGGTCGGGGAGAGAATCCTTAATTCTAAACATAGATCCCACTGTCAGGGGATTCCTAAAAATAAGTTTAAAATCCAGACTCGGAAAATTGTTTAAAATGACTTTTTTAATTTGTTTCCCATATTTTCCGTTATTAATAAAAGGCAAAGAGGCATAGAAAATAATTTTTGGTACTGTAGGAACTTGAAGTTTAGGTTGGTAATGTTTGGTCAGAAATTTGTTAAATAATCTATAAAATATTTTAGTTGGAAAACAGTTATCCTTGAAATGCTGCTTCAAAAATACTATTTCATTATGAATGGATGTCCAGTCATTTCAAGGATAACTGTTTTCCAACATTAAAAATATTGCGTTGGCTTACACAAAGATGTAATAGAGGACAGGGGGTGGGGGGTGGGTGGATTGGGAAAGAAGTTAATGTAAGATTCACATGGGTCTGCTTATAATTGTTCATGAAAAGAGATAATATTGAATTTGTATAATAAATTATTTGATTCTTCGGTCATAGCTGCTACTTATAGTTCCAAAAGAAGTTTAAAAGGTTTAAAATCACAAGTATTGAATTAAATATATTAAATATAGCAAGAAAAGAAAGACTTAGCAAGAAACATTAAATAAAGAAAAATTATACAATCGGTGTATGAATCAACTCTATATAACACCAATTTAAGAAAGAAGGGATAGCAGGGTACGGGTCTGTCTGTTCGTGAGTTTATGTAAATGGACATAAATATGATAATTTATAACTAACACGTGTGCTTCTCCTTTACTCAAAAGATCCACATATATTCTAAAATATTGAATTCATTCTGCCACGAGAAAGCAATCTCATAACGAAATTATTTCTATAATACATACCACTAAACTTAGCGCGGAGTCTGTATACAATCATATCAACTCTGCGATGTAGTTTTTGCTACTTGTATAATTGAAAATTAAATAATTTTGATGTGAATATATTTAGGCGTATTATGTTAGCAATCCATGTTTGCCAACAGTTATACGAGCATAAGCCGTTGAGCAACCTGCTGGAGGAAGGAGAACTTTTGGTGTGGGAGAAATCCCCCCCTAAATCTCGATGAAGTCACTGGTACCGGGATGATGGACTAGGTTTGAGGCGATGGACAAGATGTCTATTGGGCTTTTACTCTCAATCACGGAATCATTATAGACCAGCATGGGTCTCTTGCTTTAGATAGGCAATGAACATCATAAGGAACTGGCTATCCTTTGATGAATTTAGTCAATGAATCCTCTATGGATTTATTCAGGCCATGGAAAGAAAAAATTACAGAAAGGACTGCAGTCCCAGGGGTATCTGGGTGCTAAGAATCTCCAGGGTTATAGATAAGGGAGAAAAAATTGAAGATTGATCGCAGGTAGGTTAGAACCATGAATCAGATTGGGAAGTTACAAGTGGGAAAGGAATTTATGAAATAAAGTTTGGATGCCTAGGCCCTGAGTGAAACACATTTTAAGGGGTTTGGTAAAGGAATTCATAGACCAAGTCCATATATATAGGTATATAAAAAGGATTTTGAGCGAAGCGAAAAATCTATTTTTGGGTGAGGTAGCAATGTCGTCCTGATGGAAGGTCCTAAAAGGTAGCTTCCTAGGGTATATTTAACTACAGAGATATTCCCAGAGAATTTTACCATAAGGTATCAAGAATTCTAACTCCTGGAGCAAGTATCCCTAAATATTCTCAGGGATATCGCATAATATCAGACGACGTATTCTTGACACGTCACATAGCTGTCTTCACCCCGAACAGTATTAACGCTTCGAGGGGTTACAGTAACAAGAATCTGAAACGAGAATGAAAAGAGAGCCGCTCATAAGGCATCTCTCCTATTCCGTTTCCAGTGTGTATCTGATAAAGGCGGTAGCGCCCTCTTTATTCCTTGTAGCGATATACGAGGTGCTACAGATACTGTATTATAGGGAGGGGTCAATAAACCCTTTTACAATAAAAGGAAGGGCGGGTCCATCAGGACGACATGGCTACCTCATCCAAAAATAGATTTTTCGCTTCGCTCAAAATACGTTTTTTGGGCTCAGGCCATGTCGTCCTTATGGAAGTATACCAGAGCATTACTGTATCTGTGGATTCTCAATCGGTGCCATACTCTCAAGAAAGTATTTTCCTGGTCCGTCTAGACCTAGAGACCTATGATGTTACCGTTATACATCATTTCATGTAAGCATGAACTATGTTAGTGCTTCCTGCCCCCTACAGGGAAGAGTCGTACTAGACTCTGAAAAAGTCTCGAGGAGTACATAATAACTATGGATGACAAAATGACAAGCTTGTATAGTGGTCTCGCCCTATACATTAAAAAGCAAAGTTTGTATAAGTCACCAATGTCAGTATGAATTTGTGACACCTTCCCCAATGTGACTACTCTTATTAACTATTGGATAACGGTTGTATCCGCTAAGAACAAATTTTGCCTCTCTGCCACTATCCTGTTAGGGTACCACGTCAACCCTTCCTAAGGAAGGGTTAAAGTGATCGGACTTTTGCTTGAATCAGGGAACAATCTTAAAAGACATACCATGATAAAAATATCCGTATTTTAATCTTAATGCTCAGTACTTTTCTAATAAAATGAGTGTGGGCGAATAAGACGCAGGGTTCACTATGAACTAGTTTATTAAAATTTTATAAATGTACATATCAGATCAACATTTATAAAATTTATAAAATGTGGATGATATGCGTTAAAGCATAAAGAAAAATAGTCAACAGACTATATTGTTTCGTCTACTAGGAAACAGATTTGCCACTTCAATTGAATTATTAATGATAATGATATAGTCTGCATACTGTTTATTTACACTAGCATAAGAAACGCTTGGTACATGTGTCCGTATTATGCTATAGTTCCCCGACGTCAATGGAACAGTTCGTAAGGACACTTTCCTGGCCTATCGCTCAGTGTCTAGTAACATACAGTGACTACACACGCACCCTCTTAATTAATCGTCCCAAATTAATTACACTGTTCCTCGCAGATTTAAAACAGAAGGTTAAAGAATTCTACCTGCTGCTACCACAGACCTCTTAAGTTGCTCCACTTGCTTCGCATAGTACATAATGAACACCTTGGATGACTAACAGCCGGTGTACAAACAAGGATGTTCAAAGTCCATATAATTAAAGAAATTTTATGGAAGAGGCAACTTTCCTCGGATCATGACTAACGGGTGTACTCTCTGGATCCGTTCTGTGAATAACACAGGTGATTTTCGCCCTTAGTTATGGATAACTTTGAACCCCGGGTTTCTCTTCTGAACAGCTGTTCTCCCATAAAGTTTGAAGTTCTATGAAGATAGACATTTAGGCACTCCACTGGACATAGAGATTCATCTTCCTTCAGAGGGCAGATTCTCTAGGGACCCCACCTGTTGGTGGGTAGCTTGTTCCTGGTAAGAAACGTTGGGTCTGGATATAGATTCAATTCTCCCTCCAAGAACTGGACGTGACCTTCCTCTCTAGAGAGAGCCACTATTTCACTAACTCTGGCCCCCAAAGCGAGTACAAACAGAAATATGACTTAACTTTAAAACCTTCTAAGTGCATTCCTCATTGCTCATTATTTATACACAATGAAGAATCATGTCTAATAACCATGCAAAGGGTGTTTGGAGGCGCTGAATGGCTAAGCCCAGCATGGGCCTTTGTAGTTCATTAAGAACGTCGTTAGAAAGGTTTGACCGGTAAGGCATATGGTATCTGACTTGTCAAGGCAAGCTTGAACAATAGAATTGTGTTGGCTGCTAATCCTTAACCATGAAGGTGAATGAAGAATGATAAATAAGAGTCTGTCGAGATTTCTTTTGGTTTCTTCGCCTTGACAAAGGATATCTCTTTTAACACCGAATCTTTTTCTCATCGCTAAGGAGAGAAAATCATGAGATGTAGGTTCCGTGTTTTCTGTGATGAAGCGAAGACAGTCAACTTCTGTATTCGCTGAGACAGGGATGGATCTGGTAGCAGTACGTATTTTAGTCGTAGTTCCAATGCCGGAGGGAACCACATGCTATTTGGCCACTTGTGGGCCACTATTGCTGCTTTTCCTTTGAAGGATCTCAGCTTATCGAGAACCTTCAAAAGGAAGTTGTGCAAAGGGAAAAGAAAAATATTGGACCATCTGTTCCAGTCTAGGGACATAGCGTTCACTGCCTCTGCTAGCGGATCCTCGTATGGGGACACGTAACCATCTATTTTCTTGTTGTCTTTTGTCGCAAAAAGGTCTATCTGCAGCTCCGGGACTTGGCTCGAGATGAAGGAGAACGATCCTGCATCAAGGGACCATTCTGACTCTATAGGTGTAAACTTAGATAGAGCGTCCGCTGTCACATTGCGGAACCCTTGAATGTGAACTGCTAACAGGTTCCATTTCTTCCATTCTACCAAACGGAATATGTCAAACATCACTTGGTTGATTTGAGGTGACCTCACCCCTTATCGATTCAGGCATCTCACTATCACCTCGCTGTCTAGAACCAGTCTTATGTGGGTCGAGTGGCGAGGAGATACTTTCTTTAGTGTCAGAAGTACTGCCATGGCTTCTAGAAAGTTGATGTGAAATGACCTCAAAAGATTGGACCAAGCTCCTTGGACTATCTTCTGATGAGAGTGACCTCCCCAGCCTTCCTTTGAGGTGTCTGTGTGGATAGTTACTGACAGGGGAGGAGGTTGAAGAAGTATTAATCTCTTCAACTGCTTGGCATTGGACCACGGCTTGAGAAGCGTTCGCAGTCGAGTCGGTAGAGGTCTTATTAGATCTCTTCGCGCGTTTGATGCGTAATTTCTCCAGACTCCTGTTTCATACTTCAGCTGTGCTCTTAGCACTGGGTCTGTTATCAAACCAAACTGTAGAGAGCCCAGCACTCTCTCCTGTTCGCGTCTTGATATTCATTTGGATTTCAATAGCCTCTTGACAGATCCTGCTATTTCCTCTTCTTCCCAGGAATGGAAAGTCGATGTGACTCCAAATTCCAGTGGATTCCCAACCACTGAAGTTTTTGAGCTGGAGATAGTCGAGACTTTTTGATGCTGATCTTGAATCCCAGATGTTCCAGGAACTGAATCACTATCTTAGAAGCTTGCATGCATTCAGTCCTGGGTGCTGCCCACACCAGCCAGTCGTCCAAGTAGGCTACTACTTGGACCCCCTTTTAGGCGTAATTGATGGACGCTGCGTTCGCGAGCTTCGTAAAAATCCTTGGGGCTATGTTTAGCCCGAAAGGCATGGCTCTGAAGGCGTAAAGTTTTCTATGTAACTTGAACCCTAGGTAGGAGGAGAGGTAACAATTAATTGGAACATGCCAATAAGCATCAGACAAGTCTATAGAAACAGCATATGCCCTTTTGGGCAGTAGGGTCCCTATGTGTTGAAATGTGAGCATTCTGAACTTGTAGTTCACTATGAACTTGTTGAGTGGCGACAAGTCTAGAATGACTCTGAGTTTTTCTGAGTCCTTCTTTGGAACACAAAACAGCCTTCCTTGGAATTTGATGGACTTAACTTTCCGGATTACTCTTTTGTCTAAGAGCTCTCAGACATATTCTTCCAGAATGGGGGTTGAGTGTTGGAAGAATTGAGGAAATTGAGGTGGAGGACTACTCCAGCTCCAACCTAGTCCATTCTTTATTAGGCTGTGGGCCCAAGGATCGAAGGTCCAGCGATCCCTAAATAGCTGTAGTCTCCCTCCTACTGGAAGTATCTCACTTCTGCTGTTGTGGACCTGAGGCCTTGCCTCCTTGACCGCATCCTCCCCTGGATCCCCTTCCTCTTGAAGGGCGTCTAGAAGAACATCTGGCTGTTCCTCTAGTTCTCGAACGAAAGGAAGAAGTCTGCCTTTCGAAAGCAGGGTTAACCCTGGATAGGTACGGTGGGTCGTTTGCGACCCCGAGCGTCAAAAAAAAACAGGTTTTTCTCACGTGACTCACCCCTGTGACTGAATTTGTGGGTGATCGACCTGCAGGAGGTGTCTCCCCTACACGCTCTAGTAGTGTCCAGATGTGCATTGCTGTAGCTGTACTCCTTCCCCGATTTCTGAGACGCGTCGGGGTCGTTCGCGTCCGAGTTTACCCTTCTGAGGTAGTTTGCATAATTATCAAAGTTATTACGTATTATGAAATTGTCGTAGAATGGTGCAACTTGTATAGGTTATCAGTTGTGGAAAGTCTTGGTGGATTGTTTGGCTACCATGTGCATGTTTTTTTTTTTAGTTAAAATGTCGTTCATCACCACGAGGACCATTTTACCGCGAGTGCCCCTTTTTCATTTTTTTTCATTTTTTTGCCAAGTCATTTTTCCGTAAGATATTGCCAAATAGTGGCGTAAAACTTTTGCTTGTTTAGTGTTGGAAAGTGTGTCTAGATGATCTGGCTACCCATGCATGACTTTGTTTTTGTCAGATACGACGTAGTTATTGGTATATTGGGTATTTAACTGCGGTTACCAATTTCTGTTTTTTTTTCAATATTTGTAAAAATTACTACGTAGTAAGGAATTGCCGTATATTATTCATTTTTTTTTCATGTTTATGTGTTAGAAAGTGTGCCTTGATGGTTGGGCTAACACGTGCATGTCTTTTTTTTTATCTGAGATGTCGTATATTAGAATGTCGGGCATTTTACCGCGAGTGTCCCTTTTTAATTTTTTTTAATTTTTTTGCCAAGTCATTTTTCCGTAAGATATTGCGAAATAGTGTCGTAAAACTTTTGCTTTTTTAATGTTGGAAAGTGTGTCCAGATGATCTGGCTACCCATGCGTGATTTTGTTTTTGTCAGATACGACGTAGTTATTGGTATATTGGGTATTTAACTGCGGTTGCCAATTTCTGTTTTTTTTCAATATTTGTAAAAATTTACTACGTAGTAAGGAATTGCCGTATATTATTGATTTTTTTTTCATGTTTATGTGTTAGAAAGTGTGCCTTGATGGTTGGGCTAACACGTGCATGTCTTTTTTTTTATCTGAGAGGCCGTATATTAGAATGTTGGGCATTTTTCCGCGAGTGCCCCTTTTTATTTGTTTTGCATTTTTTTGCTTAGTCATGTTACCGTAAGGAATTGGCAAGTAGTGTCGCAAAACTTATATTTTTATAGTGTTGGAAAGTGTTTCTAGATGATCTGGCTACCCATGCCTATTTTTTTTTTAGCCAGATATGGCGTATATATAAGTATGTGTTCGATTTTCCTGTGATTGCCATTTTTTCGTTTTTCCCCATTTCTTTCAAAATTACTACGTACTAAGGAACTATCACAGAGTAATATTTCATTTATATGTTTATTTGTCGGAAAATATGCCTTGATGGTTTGCCTAGCACGTGGCTGAAATTATTTTTTTCTGAAATGCCGTATATTAGAATGGCCATTTTTCCACGAGTGTCCCTTTTTATTTGTTTTGCATTTTTTTGCTTAGTCATGTTACCGTAAGGAATTGGCAAGTAGTGTCGCAAAACTTATATTTTTATAGTGTTGGAAAGTGTTTCTAGATGATCTGGCTACCCATGCCTATCTTTTTTTTAGCCAGATATGGCGTATATATAGGTATGTGTTCGATTTTCCGGTGATTGCCATTTTTTCGTTTTTTCCCAATTCTTTCAAAATTACTACGTACTAAGGAACTATCACAGAGTAATGATTCCTCTAGATGTTTATTTGTCGGAAAATTTTGTTTACTTTTTTTTTGATTGAATATCATCAAATTTTTTTAGCTAAAATATTGTTTTACATTTTTTTTTTTCGATTTTATTTCCCTTCAAAAAAAATTTTTTGGGTCAGAATTTTAATTTTATAGTCGTAAAATAATCGACAATTATCCAGCAACCCACCATACAATTTTTATGCATATCCAATAATAATTAGATTAGTAAATAACACCTTGAAATTGACATACCCTTCCTACATTTCAAGTGGCAGATTAGGGAGTCTGAGTCAGTGTGGTTGGCGGCCATTTTGTGGACATATCCGAAGCGTAAGCTGCCCTATCTATATATATTCTTGTTCCCTATAGAATTTGTGATATTTTGGTATATTTTTACCTGCATAAATATCATATTATATATTAAATATATGTATTTTTTTACGAAATTTCCAAGTACTCAAAAAATTACCTTTAGATATGGCCCCTGATATAAATGTAATTTACAAAATAATGAAGATTTTTTTACATATTTCTATTTTAGGATAACATATGTTTATTCCCTAAAAAAATTAGCCACTTCCTATTTCATTTGGGTACCCAAAAAAATTCATGAAATTTGGACAATTTTTTTTGGCCAAAAAAAGTTACCCTTTTTTTCTCATTTCAGATCTTCACCTCCATGGGTCTGACTTCATCCAAAATACATCAAGATGTGTCCTAAACATTCAAGAATCAATTCCTAAAAGGATTTGTGTATATATGTCTAAACTTTTTTTTTAAGAATTTTTATGTCAGGTCTTTTTTTTTTCTACTTAATTTTTTAAAATATTTATAATAAATAGTTTTTCTGCAGATGAGTAGTATTTATCTTTACAGTTGTTTTAAGCATTCATTGAAGTTTTTTTTGGCAAAAGAAAAAAGGAGGTTACTGCAAAAACTGATTTTTCAAGAATTTTTTTTGGCGTCGGGGTCGTTCGCGTCCGAGTATACCCTTAATGGGGTGTCCGAGGACCGTACCTATCCAGGGTTAAAAACTGGTGACTGTGTCACCACTTGTTGAGGTACCAGCTGGTATGTGGTTGGAGGTTGTGCCACTATCTGAGGCACCGCGGTCACAGGAAGTTGTTGTTGTTGCTGTCGGTAGGTTTTAGCCGGCCGAGAGGATGGCCTAGGCCTTTTTGTGTTTTTCTTGGGTTTGGGACCCTCATCTGGAGAAGACTTTCTCTTAAAATCTAAGCCCCACTTTTTGAGAAGGTTCCAATTCTCTGTGGCAGCCTTGTCTACTACCTCTTTAACCACTTCATTGGGAAAGAGGTCTTTACCCCAGATACGAGAGGATATCAGTCTCCTCGGTTCGTGCCTCACCGCAGCCGAGGCGATCACAAACTCTCTACAGGTTCTCCTAGCTTTAATAAAGCTATAGAGATCCTTCGTAACTGTAGCCAGATGGGTTTTGGCCATTACCATGAACATGTCCTGGTTCTTGGGGTCACTTGCCATCGCTTCTAATGTCGTTTGCTACGACATCGATGCCGCAAGTCTTTCCTTCGTCTCTTGCTCTCTGCACAAGAGAACATCCGACAGTTTTGGAAGTTCCTCACCAAACTGACGTTCAGCAATATCAGCTTCCAGCTTCCCGACTGAGAAGGTAAGGTGGACGTCCTTCGAGTCTTCTTGGTCCAAGTGCAATGTCAGAGATAATGGCTTGCACTCCTCCAAGGAAGGGCATGGTTTCCCTGCCTCCACCACCTTTAAGGCTGCCTTATATCCCTTTTCCATGAAGGGAAAGGCTCTGGTTGGAGAGGCCACAAAGGAGGGAAGCTTCTTACTCAACGCTGGCAGTTTTGAGTTCTTGAAGCCACTCTCTCTCATCGAGCTTACTAGTAACGCCTGTGCTTTACTCTGGTCAAGAACTATGACCTCCTTCGGCTCCGTCTCCTCCTTTGAGGCTGGCTCCTTCCTAAGACGGACATAGCAGTCCGGATAAGAATCTTTGTTGGGCTAAAATTCCACTTCTTCCAGGGGAATTGCTCCCAAATTTTCTGATATCACGATCTTCCCGGCTGTCATTGGCATGTGTTCCGCATACCTCCAAGGATTGGTGTCCGAGCACAAAGGAAGATTCTTCACGTTGAGTCGCTTCTGGGGCCCACGTGATGCTGCAAGTCTACATATCTCCAGTTTCATTGCAGCTTCCTTCTCATCATTCTTTCTTTGAATTTGTGGGATCATCTCAACAATAGAAGAAAGAGTCCTTTATCAATGTTTGCACTTGCTATTCTCATTATTATTCTGGCTAGACTAGAAAAGTGTCTCTCTCCAATTATAGAGATCGATCGCACAGTTTGTTTTCTTTGTCCACTTGATAATTCTGCTGATGTCATCTTGTGTTATGTTTTTTAATCTAATTAATTTTGTCTGTGTGCCTGGTGTATCATTAATCTCATGTTAAGTATTTACAAATTACCTGGTTATATTTTCAATTTTGTTTTTAAAGAATACTAGAAAATTATTTGCTATTCCAGAGGAAGTTATGAAAATTACAAGGTGGAGCATGTTAAGTATTCTTTATTGATAGGTAGGTCAAAAGAAAAGTCAGGAATTACTGGAGAGAATATTTAGACAGGAAAGTATATGAGGCTGACAAAGCTATGATTTCAGGAAGAGGCTATGGTGTAATTCTATGCTCATAGAATTATTAATGAAATCTCTACTGGGGCAAAAAGAAGAACCATATACCCATCAAAAAAGGGAGATGAATCTGATAAAATAACAGAAGAGGAAGAAAGTCAACGTTAGATAGACACTTTAGTGAGGTCACGAATAAGAGATATGAAGTGTAAAATATGATTTATACATCTGATGCTGATGAATACCTTTATATGCCCATGAATGAATTCAGTGTATTTGAAGTCGAAGCTATCATTAAAAACCTCAGGAGATGGAAAGCCCCTGGATACAATGGAATAAATCCAACGATTATAATGGCCGAAAATTAAGTGACTTTCAGAATACTTATAAGATTATTTAATAGAATGTAGAAGGTAGAGGGAGAACTTGAACAATAGGAACTAGGAGTGTTGGGGAAAATGGCAAAAAAAAAAAATAAAAAATAAATTAGACATGACTGATTACAATGATTATAAAGGCATCAAACCTACGCCAGTGGTCATGAAAATATATGATACGTTCATTCTAAGGAGACTAGACAGAAATATTGATGAAAAGCTGAGAGAGAAACAAGCAGGATTTAGAAAAGGTAGAAGTTCCACTGACCAAATTTTCCTTTTAACCCTGGGTAAATTAATAGGTCCCAAATTTGGTACCAGGCCTAGGCGCCAAGTGATTTTTTGCAGGTTTCAGCCTGTTGCTTTGTGTTTGGCGTTGTTCTTGAGGTGCGCCACATTAGTGTTTGTTATGATACGACAGTGGTAGGACGCGCAAGTCTGAGCTCCAAATATACAGCTCTTCAAAGTTTTTCTGGTCCCAAGTTTGGTACCACACTACTAAGCAGCATTGAAATTGAAATTTCATATCCTTTTACATTTTGCTAAATACCTCAGAGTGATATTTATGAAAGTTATTGAGATTTTCACTGAACATTTGTGAATGGTGTCGCTATGCAGTGATGTCGCCATCTTTGTGCTAGGCTGCCAGATGCTCAATTATATAGGGGAAATCTAAATTTATTTTTTTCTCCAACTTTCAGTTTGCCAATATGCCGAAGAAATTCCTTTTTGAGAAGAGACTTGTTTTAAGCTTTTTATTGCTCATATTTATTTTTTTTTACTCGTTTTGTGTTCTAAGATGGTTAATGTACAAGTCTGTATAAAATAAGGGAGATATCTTAATATTTAGGTGGTTTGATAAGAAAATAAAAAAAAGCCGTTTTTTACACCAAAATAATTTCCTCTTTTTCACCCCTGTCACAGATTTGGTATTTTTCAGCCTAGGACCTTAAAAATTGGCATAAATGCTGCCATGCCATTCAACTTTATTATACAATTTGACAAAGTTACTTATGTATAACGCAAATATTTTCTATAGAATATTTTTTATTTACTTTTATATACTTATTTTTCAAAATTTTCCAAAATAAATATTCAAAATAATTGGTTTTTATTTTACTCCTAACATAATTCTCAGGATTGGATATTGTTAAATAAGAAACTGAAGGGTTTGAAATATATTTATTAATAAGGAAATTATAAGGTCCGAAAGTTGAGGTCTCATTTATGGTACCACTCTGGTAATGGTGCACCTGCTTTGGAACTTAACCAACGTAGTGTTAAAACATGTATAAAGAATGTGTAGAATATAGAAATCCACTTTTGATGGCATTTGTAGACTAGGAAAACCCTTTGATAGTGTGCACCGGCCAATTTTTTTGAGAGTCCTGCATTATAATGGAGTTCCTCCTAAATTTGTGATATTAGTAAAGTCTCTTCATGGGCATAGTAGGTGCAGAGTTATTATTAATGAAACCTATTAAATGAATTTCCAGCTAACAGTGGAGTACTCCAGGGGATTGTGTTGTCACCTATGTTGTTTATCCTCGTCATGGATTTTGTAATGCATAGAAAAGCTGATAATGGAGGGAGAAGTATTGGACTGAATTAGTAACAGGAAATTAGTGGACCTAAAGAATGCTGAATACGCTTTCCTTATCATTAAAACGCCAAAGAATTTTCAAAGTTTGCTTACCAAGATGCTTGAAATATCACATGATGTTGGGCTTAGGATAAATGGAAGAAATACAGAGATGATGAGAATAGATTATTCAATGAAAGATGAAATTAGAAGATATCGAATTTATTGAGGACCGAGTAACATTTTCTTAATTTTCTTACAGCTATTCATTCTGCAAGTTCATATGCTATTTCCAACGTTATTAGCACTAATCAAAAACACAATTTTATTAAAATACCGAGACATATGAATATATATATATATATAAATATATATATATATATATATATACATATATATATATATATATATACATATATATATATATATATATATATGTATATACATATATATATATATATATAATTATATATATATATATTTATATATACACATATATATATATATATATATATGTATATATATATATATATATATATACATATATATATATACATATATATATATATATATATATATTGAATATATATATATATATATATATGTATATGTATATATATATATATATATATGTATGTATGTATGCATATACATATATATATATACATATATATATATATATATATATATACATATATATATCTATATGTATATATATATAAATATATATATCGCCATTTATGTTTTTCCTGGTAGTGCATACTCCTACACGTTTACCTGGTAAGTGGCAGTAATTGATTTTCACAAGTTTTACAACATTGATAACAGTATATTTATTCCTGTGAATAGTGTTTTGATACTTATAGGGAACGTCGATAGAGGATTTGAGAACATGATGCTAATGGTATACTGGATGTAGGATTACCATCTATAGTTTAATTTAGCCACATTATTAGTAATGTGTGTTTTTCTCTTTTTTCATTTTGGATCATATACCATCTTATTAATCTATCATTAAAATTTTATGTATACAATTTTCAGCAGTCTGAGTTTATAATTTATATAAGAAAAAAATAGTTTTGTCACATGCAACTTATTTTTCTTTTTTTTGTTACTAAAAATATCCCCCTTTTTCTTTTCTTTCCAGATTTTTCAGTTTTTAGCCTAGGAAATGCACTGAATGTAGCCCAGAATGGTTAGTATTCATTATTTTCTGTCTTATCTTAATATTATCTACAATTTTAGCAATAATTTTCGGATATTATAGGTCACATAGACTGGAATAGTGTAAATATGAAAGAGGAAAATTCATTTTTGACGCTACTTATTTTTTTCTTAATTTTTAAAAGAAATAGTTAACTTTTTTTATTTCAGGATTTGTATATATCATCTTCTTTATCTATTATTCAAATTTTATGTATACAATTTTAAGCAGTCTCGATTTATAATCTGTATTAAAAAAAATAAAATTTTGTCGCATGTAACTTTTTTTTCGTTACTAAAACTTTTCCCCTTTTTCTTTTCTTTCAAGATTTTCTCTGTTTTCAGCCTAGGAGGTTCATTTTTCAACTGAATATGGCTCAGGGACTCGTAGACACTACTATTAGGCTATTTTTATCAAGTAGCAAGGACAAAGGCTCGCAGGGCCGTGAGAGTGGTAGTCTCTCAAAATCAACAAATGTTTTCAGGTCTCAGTTAATGAAAAATCATTAAGATTCTTCCATATTTTTATTAACTATATCCTAGTCGTATATAGCTAAAATTATATGTATAAAAAATTCATAAAAAAAATGCATTACTGGAACTACCAAGTGAAGTTGAAACAAGCGGTAGCGTATGCACTACACGTTAACCTGTTACGTTATCGAATTACAAGTTTACCTGTGTTGACTTAAATTATCATTTTCCTTTTTTTTTTTTTTTATAAAAATTGCTGATTTCTTTGCTGCAAAATTATCTGTTATTATAAGCAGGTTAGCAAGAGGAAGAGATCTTAGCACTAGTTGGAGATTTGGTAATGTTACTCTATTATGTAAATGTGTTTATGGTAGGACAGGTCCTATTGATTACCATCTTTATTCCCTAAGTGCCTTATTATCTGAAGTTCTCTAGCATCCTATGGCAAAATGTCTAAATAGGTTTTCCAAAGTCAAGTATTTATTGCAGTTTGCAATGTTGCTTTCATAAAGGCATTGGACTACACGATTCCCTTCTTAAAATCTTCAATGATGTACAGAAATCCCTCGAATGTGGTAAGGAAGTTCGTATGATTGGCCTTGATTTTAGTGCTGCCTTCGAGGACAGCTGCTCCTCAACATCCTGATCTTAGTATTGATTATGTTTCTTGAACTCTGTATGACTCTTTTATAACGTTACGTGTAACTCACGACAGCATATTTACTTTTGGTAAACATTAGGTGTGTGTTTTTTCAATTGCATAAAAAAATCTTTTATTGAGAAATCTTGTAGTATTTTCGGCGATCAATCTATTTTGAAGAAGTGTTTTTATTGTTTCATTCTACCTTGTTTCGAGTATTGGTACTCTCTCTCTCTCTCTCTCTCTCTCTCTCTCTCTCTCTCTCTCTCTCTCTCTCTCTCTCTCGTCTAAGCCCTATTCAAACATTGACCAGTTTTTTTCCGGTCTGTAATTATACTGTCAGGTAATGTTGAAAAGAACCTGATTTCTATGATGATAATGAGAGTAATTAAAATTTTTGGGACCATCATAAGTATTACTTACACATGAAATTAGGTGAAATGATTTGCTTGACTAAATATTATTATGAATAGAAAATACATGAATACATTAGAATAATAATCCTTACTAATGTCTGTTTCAGTAAAAGAAAAAATCTAAATTCATAATGGAATGAGAAAAAAAAAGTTGATTGATCACGATAAAAAGAAATTAAAACTGAAGTGGAAAAGACGTAGGAAATATAGCACCTTTTTTATAATTATTTTTTTCTTTTTTTATGCTAGGAAAATTAACACTTCTGAGAATCAATCTGCAAAAAACAGGATTAAAAGAAATACTGAGTAAGTCATGTAGCAATGTTCAATAATATAGCTTTAGAAATTGTAAAAAAATAATATCAAAATTCATTTTGATACCAGTTGCTTATATTTTCTATAAATTGACATTTATTGATAAAAAAAAGTTCGTATTCTATAATTTGGGGATTCAGAAAAAAGGAAATTAACAGCTACTTGTTCATAAAAGTGAAAACAAAAAAATAATTAAAATTAAAAACTAGGGAGGTGATTCTTCTTTCATTCAACAAATTATTATGGTAACATTTGTCCAAGGTGCTACTGGTCGTTCATATTTACAAACATGAAATTTAGAGTATAAAATACTAAAGAATTAACGTTGAATAATCGCAAAAAGTAAATTAACCTGAAGAAGGACAGACACCGTTACCATTACCTAACCAACAATCTCTTTTCTTCGTCGGCTTATACCCATTACAATATGACGTCGCCGTATCAGATAGACCTTTTCCATTTTTTATATCTTGCGTTTCAGCTTCTTTAATTCCCTACTGTCTCAAGTCCTCCCGTACACAGCACCTCAATCTCCTTCTTGGTCTTCCCCTTATTCTTCTCCTGCCTTGAACTTCAATTTCCATAGTGGGTTGGCCAGGGTACCAGCCGCCCGTTGAGATAATACCACAAGAGAGTTACTAGATCCTTTGACTGGCCAGACAGTAGTGCCTTTGATCCTTCTCTCTGGTTACTGCTTATTTTTTCTTTCCTTACTCATACACAGAATAGTTATGCCTATTGTTAACAGGTTTTTGTCTTTCCTCATACACCTGAAAACAATGAGATTACTAAACACTTCTTCATCCAAGGGGTTAATTACTGTACTGCGGTTGTTCAGTGTATTTTCCTCTTGGTAAGGGTACAAGAAACTCTTTAGCTATGGTAAGCAGCTCTTCTGGGAGAAGGACACTCCAAAATTAAACCATTGTTTTCTAGACTTGGGTAGGGCCATGGCCTCTTTACCATGGTCTTCCACTGTATTGGGTTAGAGTTCTCTTACTTCAGAGTACACTCGGGCACACTATCCTATCTTATTTTTTTTCTCTTCCTCTATTTTTTTTTTTTTTTTTTTTTAAATGGTGTGTTGAGCAGGCTTAATAGAAGGGCCCTGGATGCCTGGTGGTTTATCAGGAGGTTATCTTTTCCTTTTCTGATTTTCTTTCTTCTCAAAACCATCCTTACTGTCCTCCTTTCAGTTGAAATGGCTATCCTGGAGGGTATTTAGCCTTGCATAGTGTATCGGCTCCCCCATGTTGACCAGTTTTTCTGACTTTATACTATAGTCTAAGGGTTTGATTAATAACCTTATTTATAATTCTGTACATATTGCTTTTGTTATAATTTTTGTTAACCTAGTTTTTAGGAATGATGTCTCTTTTTTTATTACTATTAATTCTTATGCTGTCTGGAGGCATTGAGCGAAATACGGGACCAGTACGTCCTAGATTTCGTCAAAGTCGTCTTCTGTATTGCAATATTCGTGGTCTTCATACAAATATTCAAGACCTTACATTCAGTTTTTTTTTTTTTTTTTTTTTTGTGCTCAGAAACTTTGGTCTCTAATATGAGGCACTATTCTGAGCTCCTTATAACTGGTTTTAAGAAGCCAATAATGTTGAAACGTGATGCCATCCCTAGAGCCAGGGGAATTGCGGTGAATATTAGGACCGATTACCCTGCTTCTCATAAGTCCTGCTATGAATGTCGATGTCATGAGAGTCAGGTAATAGAAGTTTGTGGCAGGCATAAAATTTTTTATTTACATTCGATCTCCTGGAACCAAGACATGGAGGATTCTATCTTCGATTGTCTTCTTACCATTATGGCCAAGATACAAGAAGATGATAGAAAGTCTTTTTTTGTCTTTGTTGGTGATTTTAATGCTCACCATAGGGAGTGGTTAATTTCTATCTCTCCTACCGATCGCAATGGCTTAAGAACGTTAGACTTTGCCTCTGAATCAGGCTGTGAGGAAATCATAAATGAAGCTACTCACAGGTCTAGTAACTGCTTGGACCTCGTATACACTGACTCCCCTGGCGTTATAACTAGTAAGGTTGGTTCTCCAGTCGGGATATCTGATCATGCCTTGATTTCATTAGTAGTGAAGAATGAGCAGCCTGTCCCTGATGTATCATACTTTTGTAAAATTTATATGAAATCCCAGGCAGACTGGAATGGGGTTTTGTGTGATCTTTTGTGCTTGAATTGGTCACAATTATATAGTAATGTTTATCTTGTTTTCCTTTTAAATGTGAATCTAGTGCTAAGGTACCGAGTGAAGGATAAACCGTGGTTCAATGATGATTGTAGGCGTGCTTATTTGCAGAAGCAGGAGGCCTATCATCTTTGGAAGGGTAACAGATCAGATTTGACTTGGAATAACTGTACTCAGCTTAGAGCTTTTGCTCAGGGAGTTTATATTTCAACTGAAAAGGAATACAATTTAACCATAAAAGAAACCCTTTCTGGTACAACTCAGGAACATAAATGGAGGTGTACCCTTAAATCTGCGCTCTTTGGTGTAGATGCGACAGTTCTTTCTTTACTTAAACCATATGGCTCAGTCACTCACTATCCAAAGGAAAAGGCAACCCTTTTGGCTGTTGTTTTTGAGACTAAACAGAGTAATATAAAACTTGAACTTCCTCATTCTTGTTTTTCTGAGGCTAAACTAGCTAGTTTAGCTTTTCGATTGCGTGAAATTAAAGGTCTGTTGATGGACCTTGATGCCTATGGTGGGATAGACACAAGTGATAATTTTCCTTTTTTTTATAAAGACTGCAGATTTCTTAGCTCCAAAGTTATCTGTTATTTTGCGCAAGTTAGCAAGAAGTGGAGCTTTTAGCACGTGTTGGAGAATTGGTAATGTTACTCCTCTATTTATATGTATTTGTGGTAGCTCAAGTCCAACTGATTACCGCTCAATTGCCATAACTCCCATATTATCTAAGGTTTTTCAACGTCTTCTGGTAAAACGTCTTAATACGTTTGCTGAAGGTAATCATCTATTCTCTAGTTTGCACTTTGATTTTCGTAAAGGCCTTGGAGCATGTGATGCCCTTCTTACAAGTTCCAATATTGTACAAAAATCCCTTGATTGTGTTCAGGAAGTTCGTATGATTGGCCTTGATTTTAGTGCTGCCTTTGACCGTGTTAATCATTAGGCCCTTCTTTTGAAACTCAAACAGTTGGCAGAGGGAGGGTCGTTTCTTAGCATTAGTATAGATTTTTTAAGCAATAGATCTCAAAGAGTTTTTGTTCATGGGCACCATTGTAAGTATCGGAATGGGATATCGGGTATTCCACAGGGTAGTGTTCTTGGCCCATTACCTTTCGTACTGTATACATATGATATGTGGTTTCGCCGGGAAAACAAGCTTGTTGCATATGCAGATGATGCTACTCTCTTTGCATCAATTCCATCCCCAAAATGAAGATCTGGGGTTGGTGAGTCCCTTAATAGAGATTTAGCTAAAATTAGTGCATGGTGTAAATTATGTGACATGAAGTTGAATCCTAACAAAACTCAAAGTATGATTGTAAGTAGGTCAAGGACCATGGCTCCTCAACATCTGAATCTTAGTATTGGTGATGTTATTTTAACTTTGTATGACTCTTTTAAAATTTTAGGTGTGATTCTTGACAGCAAATTTACTTTTGAGAAACACATTAGGTCTGCATCTTCTTCCATTGCACAAAAAATTGGCTTATTGAGAAAGTCTTACACTATTTTCGGTTATCAGTCTATTCTGAAGAAGTGTTTTAATTCCTTCATTCTACCTTGTTTTGAGTATTGTTCTCCTGTCTGGTCTTCAACTGCTGATTCTCATCCTAATTTGTTGGATAGAAACTTACGGTCTATTAAATTTTTTATTCTTGATCTAGCTATTGATCTTTGGCACCGTCGTTCAATTAGTTCATTATGTATGTCGCATAAGATTTTTCATACCTTTGACCATCCTTTACATTCAGATCTCCCTGGACAGTTCACTCCTGTTCGTTATACTAGGCAGGCAGTTAATTCTAATAGCCAGGCCTTATCCATCACGAGGCTCAATACTACACAGTAATCTAGTTGTATTCCAGCTTTAACCAAGTTGTGGAATGGTCTTCCTAATCGGGTAGTTGAATCAGTAGAACTTCCAAAGTTCAAAGTTGCACCAAATGTTTTTATGTTGACCAGGCTGACATAGTATCTTTATAGATTTATATATGACATATTTCTTTTTAACGTTGTTAATAGTTTATATATGTCATATCTGTTTTGACGTTAATAGTTTATAAATGACATATCTGTTTTGATGTTACTGTTTCTAGAATGATATATTGGTACTTCTTTCTCATCATTTATTTATTTCCTTAATTCCTTTCCTCACTAGGCTATTTTTTTCCTACTGGAGCCCTTGGGCTTAGAGTATTTTGCTTTTCCAACTCGGGTTGTATCTTAGCTAGTAATAATAATAATAATAATAATAATAATAATAATAATAATAATAATAATAATAATAATAATAATAATAATATAATGATCTTTCTCGCTCTTCACCAGATGTCCTTACCATCTCAACCTTCCTTCCTCCAATTTCCTTCATATTTCCAAACCCTTTGTTGATCCGTTTTATATTTATTTCCAATTCTCTCTTCTCCTGTCACAACCACAAAACATTTTCCTTTCTGCTACATCCATGCAACTTGCAATGGGTTCACCAAAATATAACACCCGTTTACTTACCATCGATGGAGGAGAGGGTTCTTATTAATAAAAAATAAAAAGCTTATAAAAAAATTTCTGTATATTCAGTATATATATATATATATATATATATATATATATATATATATATATATATATATATATATATATATATATATATATATATATATATATATATATATATATATATATATATATATATATATTGTGGATGATTAATTTTTGTTTTATTTTTATTCATTTTTGTTTGCCAAATCGAGAGAGAGAGAGAGAGAGAGAGAGAGAGAGAGAGAGAGAGAGAGAGAGAGAGAGAGAGAGAGAGAGAGATAATGTAAAGATTGTTTGTTGTGAGAAAGACTGTTGGTATAAATGAGATTGTTTGTTTACGTTTTTAGCTAGGTTACGACAGTGGTGAATGTTTAGGAAAGAATGCTTTTTTTGATTGACTGTGACTTGAGGCAGTTGTGTGAACGCTGGATTTATATATTTCTCTTACCAGCGTTGGAAGTGATTGTTTATTTTCTGAGTAAGTACAGTTTTGTTTATATTTGCTTGTCGTGATTGTGAATGATACGAACAGTTTATTATTCATCTATAATTATAGTGCTTTAGTTTAGATAGTTAGGAGTGTTCGTAAGTGTTTTTCTTGTTTATTTCTGCAGGCCGTGATTCCTCCTTTTTGACGGATTTTTCCTTGAATATGGAATTGATTGGTAATGACTTGGAACTGACTGCTCTTTTGAAGTTGGATACAATCGGTAACGACTTCGCCTGTTTGAAGGAATTTTCTTTGAATGATGATGATGATGATGATGATGAGGGTGACGATGACGGCGCATTAACCACCATAGATTGCTCCACTCACCACTTAATAAAAGTGCTTTGAGTAGTGTGAAGGTTACCGTTTTGCCACCGAGCCGTGTCATTGTGCCGCTAATTAAGACTGTTTGGCTCATTTGGACGAGTGTCTGTCCTTATAAATATATATGTTTTTGTGATTTGAAGTGAAGGTTGTGGTCAATTCAAGTTTGAGTTTTGTTATGTGTTTTTTTTTATTGGTTTATTTGAATGGCATTACGTTTTTTTTTATATTTAGTGTTAAGTTTTTGAATAGTAGTAAGTGTGATTATTATTTTGATTGTGAATGGTTTCGTATTAAGCTTTCTAGTTTTAAGGAATATAATATTAAGTTTATGTTTTGTTTTTATGTCATTTTTGTTTAAGAGTCCAGTTTATGATAACGTAAGGGGAAAGTTTGTGTTGAGACAATTGTCTGTTTAGTGTGATTCAAGGGTGTGGGGGTTGTTTATGTGACATCCCGCCAATTTATTTTGGCGCCCGAACAGGGACGGCCGAGGTGGGATTGAACTAGATCCTTTCACAAAGGTTATATTTAGGATTTAGATTAAAGGTTCATGACAATGGAAGGCAAATTAAAGGTTTTGGAGGAGGAATTGCGGTATTTTAAAGAACGGGAGCAGAAGTTGTTAGTTGAGAAAGAGAGGTTGCTAGTAAGGAATAAGAGGTTGAGTTGTGAGAATGAGACGATGCAGAAGGAGCTTAGGGAGTTAAAGGGAACTGTAGAGAGAGTGGAAGAGGGTGTTGAGATGAGAATGCGAGAGAATGAAGAACGAATGGAGACACGAATGGAAGCTATGATGGGGCAAGTAATGGGAATGATGAAAACTTTCACAGGTGAAGGTGCAGTCGGAGGAGTGGTTTCTGCTTCGGGTAATGAGGTGATAGTGGAAGAGAAGGCTAAGGTAAGTGATAATAGGAAAGGATGTGATAGTGAGAGTAATAGTAATAGTGATAGTGAGATTAAAGATAAGGTAATTAGGCATAGTAAGAATGAACAGAAATGTGATAGGAAGAATGAGAAGAAAGGTAAAAGTAATATGAAGAGGGAAAAAAAGAAAGGTCAGGATGAGAGCGAGGATGATCGTGAATGTGTGAAAGTGGTGAGTAAGAAAAGGGCTAGGAAGAATATAATCAAAGATAGGGTATGAGTGTGGAATTAGATTCATTATATTCTAGCGAGGAAGTAGGAAACAAGAAGGAAGGTAGCAGTTATGATATCAGTGAGAATGAACGTGATGTGTGTAAGACTGTGTTTATGAGAGAGGTACCTCGGTGTGAAAGGTTCAATGAGCACAGTAGTAGGGATGTATATGAATTTTTCAAGGAGTGAGAGGTATTGTCAGGATAAGTATGGTTATAGTAAGAGAGTTTGGGCTAGAGAGTTAGGAGAATATTTGACTGGGTATTTGTTGACGATGTAAGGAGTGATATGAGTGTAGGGGATGTTGATTATGAAAGTGTGAAAAAGAAAATAATTGAGCAGGTAAAACGTATGAAAGGAAGTGTTAGGTATAAGCGTAAGAATGATTTTGATGAGGCACGGATGAATGTAGGAGAAGCGATATCGATGTATGTATGTAGTTTGGAAACTATAGCTAGAAAGAAGTAGGGGGATGAAAGAAATAAATGAGTATAAGGAGTTAATGAGGAAGTTTTTGGCGACCATACCTGAGAATGTGAGTGAATTTATTCATTTGAAACGGAAGGAGAAAATGAGGTGGACGCAAGAGAGATTGACGTGGGATGATATACTAGAGATAATTGAGGATTATGAGTTAGATAGATGTATGAAAGAAAGTAAATCTGTGAGTGTAAGAACTGGAAAGGAGGAAAGTTTGCCAGAATTTGTTAGTTTTAGAGATGCTGTTATGAGAGGACCGATGAGAGTAGCTGATAATGTAGTAGATAGGAGTGTTAGGGCGACTAATGTGGGAATACCTGTAAGGACAAATGAGGGGTTTAGGCAAGGGAATCAGGTTTGGAGAGATAGGAGTGCTAGTGTGCAGCGAGGTAGGTCAGGTACTTGTGTCCGTGAAGAGAAGTGTTATAGGTGTGGGAAAGTAGGGCATAAAAAGAATGAGTGTAGATGGGCGTTAAGAGCACGTTTTGGGTGTAAAGAGACAGACCATCATATTAGTGAGTGTAAGAAAGAGAAAGGGGTTAAAAGTTATGGGTGTGGTATGACTGGGCACATAGCGAGTGGATGTCGGAGTAATCGTATCAATGTGATTTGTGGTAATTGTGGTAAGGATGGTCATTATGCTAGAATGTGCAAGGAACCACGGGGTACGTGTACTGAATGTGGTGGATATGGGCATGTAGCTAGAGTATGTAGGAAGAAGGGATTAAGTCAGCCAGGATGTTCAGGAAACTAGAGTGTAAGAGGGTTCAGCTGGGTGAGTCCTCCTGTGTGCGTGGAAGGAATGGAATCAATGTTTGTGAGAATGGGATGAATAATTGGTTGGAAATGAGCAAGTCTGAACCTAGTATGCATGAGAAATTAGGGCTGGAAAATAAACAATTAGTGTTAGTTGAATAGAGGAAAAAGAGGATTTTGAAAGTTTTAAGTGAGGAGAAAGTGCAAGGGAAATTTATAGATATAGGTAAGAATACGAAAAAAGTAAGACAAGGGTGTAAATGTGCAAGTGAGTGTGGAAGATAAGTGTATTTATACAGATGAAACGTGGCTGAATAATAATGATACTTATAGTTTGTGTGGCTTTTCGTTAGATGGTGTAAAAAAAAGAATGAATAACGCAAGTGTGAGAGATAGGAGAATGTTAAGTAGCATGAATGAATCTTTTGCTAAAGTTGAGAATGTTTTTGATGAAATGGATGAACTGTTTACAGAAATGAGTGTAATTTTAGGGTCAGATGAGAACGAGGTAGATGGTATTGTACATGATAAATTAGATGAAAGGGATTTAGATGGGAATAGTGTTAGTGTAGCGAATGATTGTGATAAGGAAGAAGTGAATGAGAAAGTGTATGAAGGCCCAGTTACTTGGAGTAGAGGTCCTGTTCCCGACTGCGACTGGGTAATGAACAAAATAATGTAAGTGGTTGTGTGAAAATGTACACGGATTTGGCAAAGTAAGGGGGGAGGAATGTGTCGGATTTTAGTTTTGTGTTATTTTTATTTATTTTTGTTTGCCAAATCGAGAGAGAGAGAGAGAGAGAGAGAGAGAGAGAGAGAGAGAGAGAGAGAGAGAGAGAGAGAGAGAGAGAGAGAGATAATGTATAGATTGTTTGTTGTGAGAAAGACTGTTGGTATAAATGAAATTGTTTGTTTATGTTTTTAGGTAGGTTACGACAGTGGTGAATGTTTAGGAGAGAATGGTTTTTTTGATTGACGGCGAATTGAGGCAGTTGTGTGAATGCTGGATTTATATATTTCTCTTACCAGCGTTGAAAGTTATTATTTATTCTCTGAGTAAGTATAGTTTTGTTTATATTTGCTTGTCGTGATTGTGAATGATAGGAACAGTTTATTATTTATCTTTGATTATAGTGCTATATTTTAGTTAGTTAGGAGTGTTCGTAAGTGTTTTTCTTTTTTATTTTTGCAGGCTGTCATTAGTCCTTTTTGAGAGATTTTTCCTTGAATGTGGAATTGATTGGTAATGACTTGGCTTGTGATAAAGACTTGGAACTGACTGCTCTTTTGAAGTTGGATACAATCGGTAACGACTTTGCCTGTTTGAAGGAATTTTCTCTGAATGATGATGATGATGATGATGATGACGATGACGACGCATTAACCACCATAGATTGCTCCATTCACCACTTAATAAAAGTGCTTTGAGTAGTAGGTAGTAGATTGGCCAGGGCAAAAGCCACCAGTTAAACTAGTACGTGTAGAGAAATATGGGACCCTATATTGGATCCTTCTCTCTAGTTACGGGTTAATTTTCCTATTCCTACATCCACACCAAATAATGTGGCCTACTCTTTATATTATTCGTCTGTCATCATACTCTTGACAACACAGATTACCGAACAATTCTTCTTCATCCAAGGGATTAACTATTGATAAAGGTAGAAAAGACTCTTTAGCTATGATAAGCAACTCTTTTAGGAGAGTGACACTCCAAAATAAAACTATTTTTTTCTCTAGACTTGGGTAGCGCAAAAGCCTCTGTACCATATCTTTCAATATTTTGGGTTTGAGTTCTCTTGATTGAGGGTACACTTGGGAACACTATTCCATCCTTTGTCTCTTCCTCTTGTCTTGTCAAAGTTTTTATATCTTATATGGGAGATATTTATTTCCATTGTATTGATCTTGAAATATTTTATTTTTCATGTTTCCTTTCCATACTGGGCTATTTTTGCTGTTGGACCCCCCTGTGCTTATAGCAATTATTAATGATAGATATGACACAAACACACACACACACCTATATATATATATATATATATATATATATATATATATATATATATATATATATATATATATATATATATATATGTATATATAACGGATTTTGAGCGAAGCGAAAAATCTATTTTTGGGTGAGATAGCCATGTCGTCCTGATGGAAGTTCCTATAGGGTAGCTTCCTAGGGTATATTACAACTACGGCGATATTCCCAGAGAATTTACCTTAAGGTACCAGAATTCTAACTCCTGGAGCGAGTATCCCTCGTGAAAGGGATATCGCGACATATCAGAGGACGTATTCTAGACACGTCACATGGCAATCTACGACCTGAACAGAGATTCGTCTCGTAGGAGGGAGATTGACGAGATACGAATTCGGGAAAGAAAAAGGGGAGCCGCTCCCAAGGCTTCCCTATCCCCCGATTCGTATGCGTGCCTGGCGCCAATCCTGGCGCCATCTGTATTCCTTGTAGCGTACACGAGGTGCTACAGATACTGTATGTAGGGAGGGGTCCTACAGCCCTTTCTTAGAAAGGCAAGGGTGGGTCCATCAGGACGACATGGCTATCTCACCCAAAAATAGATTTTTCGCTTCGCTCAAAATCCGTTTTTTGGGCTCAAGCCATGTCGTCCTGATGGAAGTGTACCAGAGCATTACTGTATCTGTGGATTCTCAGAACGTGCCGTACTCCCCGGAGATATTTATTCCCGGTCGACTAGACCTAGAGACCTAAGATGTTACCGTTATACATCTTTTCAACTAACTATAAACTATGTTAGAGCTTCCTGCCCCCTACAGGGAAGAGTCCTACTAGACTCTGGAAAGTCTCGAAGAGTACATATATCTATGTATGAATACCAGGCAAGCTAATATAGTGGTCTCGCCCTATATTAAGTAAAGCATAGTTTGTATAGAACCACTGCGTCAATATATTGACCAGTAATCCGCACAATACTTGTATTGGACAAAGGTTTATATCCGCATAGGAAGAAACTAATAAAACCGCCCTCGTCCCTTTATGGGACGGAGTCCTCCCATTAGGGGACTTACATAAACCAATGCAACATAGCTTGCAAAACAGAACAATTCTATCAGAATTATCCCAGATAAGATACATAGAATTAAAATGCTCAATTATACCAATAAATTGACACAGGTGAAAGAGACGCAAGGTTCTCAAGAACAAGTTTATTGACAGATAATAAACAGACAGGTTAACAACAAATATATATATTTATATAAAAGAGGGTAACCCAAAACTTTAAGCATAAGTATGATAGTAAACAGAACTTGTTTATCTGAAAGAAAAACCATTAAACACCACTTTAATGAGATACCAAGGTATCAAGTCATAAAAATCTGTATTACAAATCAATCACATTAGCGTTAGAAACGCTTGGCACACATGTCTGAACTTATGCAAGGTTCACCTTTGAAAGAAGGAACAGTCTATATGGGCACTTGGTGCCCTTATTTAGTTTGTAGTACAGTATGTACCTACACCCTCACCCTGGACTTAATCGTCCCAATTAAGACCACTGTTCCTCGCAGAGTTAAACAGTAGGGTTAACTACACGACCCACTGCTACCACAGATCTCTTAAGTTCCTCTACTTGCTTCGCATAGTGGCGAAAGAACACCCTGGAAGACTTCCAGCCCGTGTATGAACGGAGATGTTCAAAATCCATACAATTAAAGAAATTTAGGGATGAGGCAACTTTCCTCGGATCGTGACCTGCGGGTGTACTGTCAGGATCCGCTCTGCGAATAAAATATGTGATTTTCGCTCTGAGTTGATTCAGAGATAAATTTGAGCCTGATGTTTCTCCCCTGAATAGTTGACCACCCTTGAAGTCTGAAGGTCTACGAAGATAGACCTTTAGGCATTCTACTGGACATAGAGATGCATCTTCTTTCAGAGGGCAGATTCTCCAGGGACCCCACCTGTTGGTGGGTAACTCATTCTTGGCGAGAAACGTAGGATCCGGAAACAGGTTCAGCTCCCCCCCATCCAGGAACTGAACACGACCTGCCTCTCTCGAGAGGGCTACGATCTCACTAACCCTGGCCCCGGACGCGAGTGCAAATAGGAAAATAACTTTTTGCGTCAAATCCTTTAACGCACATTCTTCATTGCTCAACAAGGAGGCGAAATGAAGAACTTTGTCTAAAGACCATGAGATGGGCTTTGGAGGTGCTGAAGGTCTGAGCCTAGCGCAGGCTTTCGGAACTTTATTAAAGATCTCGTTACCTAGGTCGATCTGGAAGGCAAATAAAATGGGTCTCATCAAAGCCGATTTACACACTGAAATCGTGTTAGCTGCCAATCCTTGGCCATGGAGGTGGATGAAGAAAGATAAGCAGAAATCTGTTGAGATCTCCTGCGGATTCTTTGCCTTTACAAAGGCCACCCATTTTCTCCAAGATGACTCATATTGCCTTCTAGTCGATTTGCACTTGTATTCCTCTAGGAAGTCTATGCTGGCTTTCGAAATCCCGAAGCGCTTTCTCACCGCTAGGGCGAGAAAATCATGAGCTGCAGGGTCTGGGTTTTCTGTAATGAAGCGCAGACAGTCGACTTCTGGACTCGCTGGGTCAGAACTGGATGTGGTAGCGGCACGAACTTCATCTGTAGTTCCAACGCCAAGGGGAACCACATACTGTTCGCCCACTTGTGGGCCACTATTGCCGCTACCCCCTTGAAGGATCTCAGTTTGTTGAGGACCCTCAACAGAAGGTTGTGAGGAGGGAACAGATAAATCCTGGACCATCTGTTCCAGTCGAGGGACATTGCGTCCACTGCTTCCGCTAAGGGGTCCTCGTACGGGGACACGTACAGGGGCAACTTCTTGTTGTCTTTCGTCGCAAAGAGGTCTATTTGCAGTTCTGGGACTTGATTCAGAATGAAGGAAAATGATCCTGCGTCTAAGGACCATTCCGACTCTATCGGTGTGAACCTGGATAGAGCGTCCGCTGTCACATTGCGGACTCCTTGAAGGTGAACTGCCGACAGGTACCACTTCTTCTTTTCCGCCAATCGGAAAATGGCTAACATCACTTGGTTGAGAGGTGGTGACCTCGACCCTTGTCGATTCAAGCATCTCACAACCACCTCGCTGTCTGTCACCAATCTTATGTGGATCGAGTGACGCGGGGAGACTTTCTTTAAGGTAAGGAGCACTGCCATAGCTTCTAGAAAGTTTATATGAAAGGTCCTGAATAGCTTGGACCAAGTCCCCTGGACTTTTTTCCGATGAGAGTGACCTCCCCATCCCTCCTTTGAGGCGTCTGAGTGAATCGTCATCGACGGGGGAGGTGGCTGAAGAAGAACCGACTTCTTTAGATGTCTGGCTTGGGACCAAGGTCTGAGAAGAGTACGTAGCCGAGGCGGCACTGGTCTTCTCAGGTCTCTTCGCGCGTTTGATGCATACCTTCTCCAAACTCCGGTTGCATCCTTTAGCTGTGCTCTTAGCACTGGGTCTGTCACTGAAGCAAACTGGAGAGAGCCTAGTACCCTCTCCTGTTCGCGTCTTGATATCCTTTCGGAATCTAGAAGTCTCTTGACAGAGCCCGCTATCTCCTTCTTTTTCTTCATTGGGATGGAGAAACTGTGTGACAAAAGGTCCCAGTGGATTCCCAGCCACTGGAACTTTTGGGATGGAGAAAGTCGAGACTTTTTCTTGTTGATCTTGAAGCCTAGGTACTCTAGGAACTGGATCACCTGACTGGAAGCTTGCAAGCATTCGGTCTCGGATGCTGCCCACACCAGCCAGTCGTCCAGGTAGGCTACTACCTGAATTCCCTTTAGGCGTAATTGTTTGAGAGCTGCGCTCGCAAGCTTCGTGAAAATCCTTGGGGCTATGTTTAGCCCGAATGGCATGGCTCTGAAGGCGTACAGTTTCCGTTGTAGCCTGAACCCTAGGTAGGGGGAGAGTCGACGGCTGATTGGAATGTGCCAATAGGCGTCTGACAAGTCTATAGAGACTGAGTATGCCCTCTTGGGCAGTAAGGTCCTTATGTGTTGCAGTGTTAGCATCTTGAATTTGCAATTCACTATGAACTTGTTGAGTGGTGACAAGTCCAGAATGACTCTGAGCTTTTCCGAGTCTTTCTTGGGAACACAAAACAGCCTCCCTTGGAATTTGATGGACTTCACCTTTCGGATCACATTTTTCTCCAACAGTTCTTGAACGTACTCCTCCAAAATGGGGGTGGAGTGTTGGAAAAACCGAAGGCATGGGGGTGGAGTGCTGTACCAGCTCCAACCCAGTCCATTCTTGAGTAGGCTTTGGGCCCAGGGATCGAAGGTCCAGCGATCCCAAAATTTCATCAGTCTCCCTCCTACCGGTATCGTTTCACTTGGACTGCCGTCCTGAGGTCTTGCCTCCCTGACCACGACCACCTCTGAATCCCCTTCCCCTTGAGGGGCGCCTAGACGAGCCTCTGGCTGCTCCTCTAGGTTTTGCACGAAAGGAAGAAGACTGTCCTTCGAACGTTGGGGCGAATGTGGTTGACTGACCTGGCACAGCCTGGGGTACCCACTGAAAGGCAGTCGGGGTTTGTGCCACCATCTGGGGCACTGGAGGCAAAGGCAATTGCAGTTGCTGTTGCTGTCTATAAGGCTTGGCTGGCCGAAATGGTAGCCTAGTCTTCATATTCTTCCTCTTTGGTTGAGGACCCTCATCCGGGGAAGATTTTCTTTTGATAGCCAGGCCCCACTTCTGGAGAAGATTTCTATTCTCCACGGCGGCCTTATCAACAACCTCTTTGACCACATCGGTAGGGAAAAGGTCTTTTCCCCAAATGTTGGAGGAGATTAACTTCCTTGGCTCGTGTCTCACCGAAGCCCCGGTGAACACGAACTCCCTGCAAGCTCTCCTTGCCTTGACGAAGCTATAAAGGTCCTTCGTCACTGTGGCTAAGTGAGACTTAGCCACTACCATGAACATTTCATGGACCTTGGGGTCACTTGCCATCGTCTCGAGAGTAGTCTGATGAGACATTGAGGCAGCCAGTCTTTCTTTTGTCTCAAACTCTCTTCGTAAAAGAGATTCGGACAGCTTGGGGAGGTCCTCGCCGAATTGCCGTCCGGCAATATCAGCCTCCAACTTTCCCACTGAGAATGTCAGATGGACATCCTTCCAGTCTTTGTGGTCCATAGGTAGAGCCAGCGACAAGGGTTTACACTCCTCCAGGGAGGGGCAAGGCTTGCCGGCCTCGACTGCCTTTAGGACAGCCGCAAACCCTTTCTGTAAAAAGGGGAAGGCTCTATCAGGAGAGGACACAAACGAAGGGAGCTTCTTGCTCAATGCAGCTACCTTCGAATTCGAGAAGCCCCTCTCTTTCATCGAGGATGAAAGTAGGGCTTGAGCCTTAGCGTGGTCCATAACAATGACCTCCTTTGGCTCTGTCTCCTCCCTTGAAGCTGGTTCTTTTCTCAGCCGGACATAGCAGTCCGGATATGATGCCTTGCTGGGCCAGAATTCTACCTCCTCTAGGGGAACTGAACCCAGCTTATCCGAGATGACGATCTTTCCAGTCGTCATCGGCATGTGCTCAGCATACCTCCATGGGTTAGCATCTGAGCATATGGGAAGGTCTTTCACATTGAGCCTTTTCCGGGGCCCATGTGATTCTGCCAGGGACTGCATATGCAGTTCCATTGCAGCCGCCTTCTCCTGATTCTCCTTCTGCATTTGTTGGATCATTCCAACAATCGAAGAGAGGGCCTGTCCCAGTTCTACTGGGAGGCCAGCCGATGTTGAGGGGATAGGCTCCGGCATCTGAACCGGAGTAGCCGACACCTCGTCGACCTCATCCTCTACGACATCCGGGGTTTGAACTTGATCCTGACCTTCTGACAGGAGGTCTTCTTCCAAACGTTCGTCCAGGTCAGACATCCTGTCACACAACTGGATGTCTTGCATCGCATCTGCGACTTCCTCGTCCACCTGGACTTGATCTTGAAGGATCTCCTCTTGAGGCTGGGGAATCACTGCCTCAGCTGATGCCTGGGGAAAAAGATACGCCCTCATCTTCTCACTTGGAAGATAAGGGCCAGAGGTGTTCTTCTTGAAGCCCCTTACCCAAGTACGAAGCTTTTCCCTAGCTATATCCCTTGATTCCGCCGTTCTAGGGGAATCAAAAGCCTCAGTAATCAGGTTAGTGCATACAGTACATACCTGAGGGTCCCAATACTGGAGATAATCCTTGGAGACAGCGCATGCTGCGTGTCTCCTACAACACTCATGTCCGCAGAGGTTCTTGCTGCGGACATTGCAGAAAACATTTCCGCACTTCGGAGGGTCCTCCTGTAAAGAGAAGAAATTTCCATGAGTATCAAGTGAACTATGTATCACTGGATATGCATAGTATAGCATAACAATTCATAAATGAAAGACACACACTTGTGTTTCCCTCACAACCCATTGCTGCAGCCTTCCAGATAATTAAATCAAAATGGTTTATCTCTACTAGAGTAACCAATGCAAGGTTTCCAGAGGAAACAGGTGGAGCTCACACCTAGGCAATGATTTTAAAAATCCTGGATAATAGACGGGGAAGAACTCTGCTTCCTGTCTGAGGGCAACAGCAAAGGGCTGTGTAAGAAAACACAATAGTGTTAGAAGATACAGTGCTGTACCTAAACTTTTACTATAGTTTTCTTCTTACTGTATATGCTATACAGAAGAATACTAGTACAGTATAGGAGGATGTGTGCCGGCCTGCCTTTGCCGGCCGGCACACACCACAATTAGCTTTAAAGTATACTACTTAACAGCTATAGGGCGGCAGCCCTCTGGTTCAAATGCCTGTGCCGGCGGCAGCAGCTGCCGGCCAGCAACAGCCAGTGTTGGCCGGCAATGATTGCCGGCCAGCAACTACACAAGGTAGTACCCAGCTGCCGGCCACACTCTTGGTGACCGGCAGACAAGGACTGACATAAGCCGGCCGGCAAAGGTACAAGACCGATGCCAGCCGGCAGCAAAAGAACCAGAAGACTACACCTACCCGGCTGCCGGCCTCATAGGCCGGCAGCCGGGACAGGTACAGCACTAGAAGAAAATAGAATGGATGCCGGGATAAGAGTGTACACAACCCCCCAAGCCCGGCAACCGAAAGAGTGCATATAAGGAAGGGGAGAAACTTAATTCAGGCTTCCTTGACCAATGCCGTCCGGCTCTGCCGGCAGGCATGGATGAGGGACCAAGAGAGGTCCGGGCAGCACTCGAAAACATAAGACCCTTGCCGTCCAGCATCTCTGCCGGCCGGCAATGGGCTTAGTCAATCCATATCCCAACCTATACTAGGTCCAGAAGTAGAATGACATACGGTACAGTAATACCCCTGCCGGCCAGCTCTGCCGGCCGGCAAGGTACAGTACAGTAATGGCTAGGCCATTACGGAGATAGAGGGGGAAGGGACAAGAGGGTCCTGCCAACCTTGCTTTAGTGACAGATCACCCGCAGCAAAGAACTTTGTCTTAGCCTAAGGGAGATCTAAGGGAAAGGGCCAGCGCAGTAGTATAATACCTGCCAGCTTCCAGAGCACCAAAGCAAGGAAGGCGTTGCTACTCCCAAGGGAAGATTTATCCTCCCCGAGAACAGCAACAGGACTTAGTCTGGTCGATCACACAAGAAGGAATCATAACTACAGAAACCTTCGATAGTGACCTAAGGGAGCTCAGCTCCCTTTGTAAGTGTTAGGTCAGCGAGGGAGACTCTGCCCCAAGCCAAACAACACGGACTCAGACTAAAAACTCTGTTGTTCTGTCCCTCTTTGAACCAGACTCTGCTGGAACAGGAAGGTACAGTAACACCCTAGTATAGTTTTATCGAAAATAAATTCGGAAAAAACCACTTAGGGATAAGCCCAAGGCTTAAACAGAGGGAAAGGGATTGCATACCTTCTCCGAAGAAAAGAAAGCAACCGGGGAGTATAATAAAGTATACTAAGGCTCCATAAGCAATTAGCCTAGGCACCAAGAGAATCGATTACCTAATTCACCGAAACTCTCACGTATACAATCTTGGAAATATTCCACACAGTCTAAAATGTATAAAATATAGCCTAAAGCTTCAATAAAATTTTAATTACACTCGGAAAAACCAAAATCATGCATTAAGTACTAGGACCAAACGACTAGGCTACATGGCCTAGCGTAGGCCAGAATGGCGAATACTTCGCCAAATAATACTAAGCACGAAAGGAAATCCTATGTAAAGCTAAATAGCTAAATTTTATTAAGCAAAACAACCAGGAATGTCACTCTGACTAACTAATTTATACCTAGCGAGTGACAGTGTCCAGGACACCTCTGGTAGGCTACGGCTCTTGTATCAAAGATTAATCCTATTAATCACTCAAAATTTTACCAAGAGCCTACATTTATACATAACAGACACTATACTCAACTTATCCGAGGCCAACGAAGACGAAGAAGCCATGAAAAGCTGAATAAATCCAAGATTTGCGAGAAAAACAGGAAAAAACACCGAGTTGTTAAGCTACGCAAAAAGGAATACAGATGGCGCCAGGATTGGCGCCAGGCACGCATACGAATCGGGGGATAGGGAAGCCTTGGGAGCGGCTCCCCTTTTTCTTTCCCGAATTCGTATCTCGTCAATCTCCCTCCTACGAGACGAATCTCTGTTCAGGTCGTAGATTGCCATGTGACGTGTCTAGAATACGTCCTCTGATATGTCGCGATATCCCTTTCACGAGGGATACTCGCTCCAGGAGTTAGAATTCTGGTACCTTAAGGTAAATTCTCTGGGAATATCGCCGTAGTTGTAATATACCCTAGGAAGCTACCCTATAGGAACTTCCATCAGGACGACATGGCTTGAGCCCAAAAATATATATATATATATATATATATATATATATATATATATATATATATATATATATATTATATATATATATATATATATATATATATATATATATATGTATACTGTACATAGATGATATATGGGATCCTCTTGGGAATCGCAATTTAAGTAGGAATAAAATAGTCAATGCTGATATCATCTTCTTTATTTGGGAGCTTTCGACATAACTTATGTCATCTTCAGCCTATCTGCAATTATCATATGTAAAATTAATAAAATTAATAAAATCATCCTAAGTACATAGTTAGGAAGATACACTTTCATGAACTGATCAATTAGCTCTAAAATCAACCAATCAAGGAACATAAAACTTTAAAAAAGACTTATTACACACAACTATATAACTATATAAAAGACTCAATAACTAATATACCTAGTCACCCGCAGGAGATGATGACCACCCATCCAGACCAGCAACCAACAGACCAAACGGATCAATGGGTCACCGGTAACTGAACAGGTAGGCCCTCATTCAAGCTGGGGTTTGTCTTAAAAATGTATAAAGACTCCAAGATTCTCAGCTGGCTAACGTTACTATGTCTGTCGGTAATTTTGAAATTTTCCTTAGAAATGGCATGACCAGATTTAAATGCGTGGTCATAAATAGCTGAAATTGGTTTCTTACTTAACGGTATATTGGTTCGTACCAATCTCCCCATGTGCTCCGAAATCTTACACTGAAGCTGTCTAGATGTGCTTCCAGTGTAGCACTTATTACAGAGTGCACATCGAAAAGTGTATATGACACCGGAACACAAGGGAGTAGGTAGACTCTCCTTATATTTAAACAGTGAGCCAACTAAGAACTTGTTAGTGAAAATTAGTTTTAAATCTATGTGGGGATAACATTTCCACACAACCCTCATAACCTCTGTTCTTAGTCTCTCCGAAACATAACTATAGTACGGAAAGGAGACATATAATTTTTTCTTTTTATTTTATAGTAGGAACTTTCTTCTCAGGGGGAAAAGGCACATTTGATAGATCCTTCTATATTATTTATATGTGATCTGTTTAGTTTTTCTATTTCTTATTAGGTAACATACGTCTTTTTTCAATCTTTTTTTTACATTGTTTCATATATATATATATATATATATATATATATATATATATATATATATATATATATATATATATATAAATATATATACATATATATATATAATATAAATATACATATATATATATATATATATATATATATATATATATATATATATATATATATATATACTGTATATATATATATATATTATATATATATACATATATCTATATCTATATATCTATATTATATATCTATATCTATATGTCTATGTATATATGTATATATATATATATATATATATACATATATATATATATATATATATATATATATATATATATATTATATATATATATACATAATACATCTATATCTATATATCTGTATATATATCTATATATATAAGTATACATACATATATATACATATATATATATATATATATATATATATATACATACATATATATATATATATATATATATATATATATATATATATATATATATATATATATATATATATACACAGACATACATATATAATATATATATATATATATATATATTTATATATATACACACACACATATATATATATATATATATATAATATATATATATATATATATATATATATATATATATATATATATATATATAAATATGTGTGTGTGTGTTGTGTACATATATATAC
>NC_090728.1:129401063-129406063 GCF_036898095.1 Palaemon carinicauda
AAGAACTTTGTCTAAAGACCATGAGATGGGCTTTGGAGGTGCTGAAGGTCTGAGCCTAGCGCAGGCTTTCGGAACTTTATTAAAGATCTCGTTACCTAGGTCGATCTGGAAGGCAAATAAAATGGGTCTCATCAAAGCCGATTTACACACTGAAATCGTGTTAGCTGCCAATCCTTGGCCATGGAGGTGGATGAAGAAAGATAAGCAGAAATCTGTTGAGATCTCCTGCGGATTCTTTGCCTTTACAAAGGCCACCCATTTTCTCCAAGATGACTCATATTGCCTTCTAGTCGATTTGCACTTGTATTCCTCTAGGAAGTCTATGCTGGCTTTCGAAATCCCGAAGCGCTTTCTCACCGCTAGGGCGAGAAAATCATGAGCTGCAGGGTCTGGGTTTTCTGTAATGAAGCGCAGACAGTCGACTTCTGGACTCGCTGGGTCAGAACTGGATGTGGTAGCGGCACGAACTTCATCTGTAGTTCCAACGCCAAGGGGAACCACATACTGTTCGCCCACTTGTGGGCCACTATTGCCGCTACCCCCTTGAAGGATCTCAGTTTGTTGAGGACCCTCAACAGAAGGTTGTGAGGAGGGAACAGATAAATCCTGGACCATCTGTTCCAGTCGAGGGACATTGCGTCCACTGCTTCCGCTAAGGGGTCCTCGTACGGGGACACGTACAGGGGCAACTTCTTGTTGTCTTTCGTCGCAAAGAGGTCTATTTGCAGTTCTGGGACTTGATTCAGAATGAAGGAAAATGATCCTGCGTCTAAGGACCATTCCGACTCTATCGGTGTGAACCTGGATAGAGCGTCCGCTGTCACATTGCGGACTCCTTGAAGGTGAACTGCCGACAGGTACCACTTCTTCTTTTCCGCCAATCGGAAAATGGCTAACATCACTTGGTTGAGAGGTGGTGACCTCGACCCTTGTCGATTCAAGCATCTCACAACCACCTCGCTGTCTGTCACCAATCTTATGTGGATCGAGTGACGCGGGGAGACTTTCTTTAAGGTAAGGAGCACTGCCATAGCTTCTAGAAAGTTTATATGAAAGGTCCTGAATAGCTTGGACCAAGTCCCCTGGACTTTTTTCCGATGAGAGTGACCTCCCCATCCCTCCTTTGAGGCGTCTGAGTGAATCGTCATCGACGGGGGAGGTGGCTGAAGAAGAACCGACTTCTTTAGATGTCTGGCTTGGGACCAAGGTCTGAGAAGAGTACGTAGCCGAGGCGGCACTGGTCTTCTCAGGTCTCTTCGCGCGTTTGATGCATACCTTCTCCAAACTCCGGTTGCATCCTTTAGCTGTGCTCTTAGCACTGGGTCTGTCACTGAAGCAAACTGGAGAGAGCCTAGTACCCTCTCCTGTTCGCGTCTTGATATCCTTTCGGAATCTAGAAGTCTCTTGACAGAGCCCGCTATCTCCTTCTTTTTCTTCATTGGGATGGAGAAACTGTGTGACAAAAGGTCCCAGTGGATTCCCAGCCACTGGAACTTTTGGGATGGAGAAAGTCGAGACTTTTTCTTGTTGATCTTGAAGCCTAGGTACTCTAGGAACTGGATCACCTGACTGGAAGCTTGCAAGCATTCGGTCTCGGATGCTGCCCACACCAGCCAGTCGTCCAGGTAGGCTACTACCTGAATTCCCTTTAGGCGTAATTGTTTGAGAGCTGCGCTCGCAAGCTTCGTGAAAATCCTTGGGGCTATGTTTAGCCCGAATGGCATGGCTCTGAAGGCGTACAGTTTCCGTTGTAGCCTGAACCCTAGGTAGGGGGAGAGTCGACGGCTGATTGGAATGTGCCAATAGGCGTCTGACAAGTCTATAGAGACTGAGTATGCCCTCTTGGGCAGTAAGGTCCTTATGTGTTGCAGTGTTAGCATCTTGAATTTGCAATTCACTATGAACTTGTTGAGTGGTGACAAGTCCAGAATGACTCTGAGCTTTTCCGAGTCTTTCTTGGGAACACAAAACAGCCTCCCTTGGAATTTGATGGACTTCACCTTTCGGATCACATTTTTCTCCAACAGTTCTTGAACGTACTCCTCCAAAATGGGGGTGGAGTGTTGGAAAAACCGAAGGCATGGGGGTGGAGTGCTGTACCAGCTCCAACCCAGTCCATTCTTGAGTAGGCTTTGGGCCCAGGGATCGAAGGTCCAGCGATCCCAAAATTTCATCAGTCTCCCTCCTACCGGTATCGTTTCACTTGGACTGCCGTCCTGAGGTCTTGCCTCCCTGACCACGACCACCTCTGAATCCCCTTCCCCTTGAGGGGCGCCTAGACGAGCCTCTGGCTGCTCCTCTAGGTTTTGCACGAAAGGAAGAAGACTGTCCTTCGAACGTTGGGGCGAATGTGGTTGACTGACCTGGCACAGCCTGGGGTACCCACTGAAAGGCAGTCGGGGTTTGTGCCACCATCTGGGGCACTGGAGGCAAAGGCAATTGCAGTTGCTGTTGCTGTCTATAAGGCTTGGCTGGCCGAAATGGTAGCCTAGTCTTCATATTCTTCCTCTTTGGTTGAGGACCCTCATCCGGGGAAGATTTTCTTTTGATAGCCAGGCCCCACTTCTGGAGAAGATTTCTATTCTCCACGGCGGCCTTATCAACAACCTCTTTGACCACATCGGTAGGGAAAAGGTCTTTTCCCCAAATGTTGGAGGAGATTAACTTCCTTGGCTCGTGTCTCACCGAAGCCCCGGTGAACACGAACTCCCTGCAAGCTCTCCTTGCCTTGACGAAGCTATAAAGGTCCTTCGTCACTGTGGCTAAGTGAGACTTAGCCACTACCATGAACATTTCATGGACCTTGGGGTCACTTGCCATCGTCTCGAGAGTAGTCTGATGAGACATTGAGGCAGCCAGTCTTTCTTTTGTCTCAAACTCTCTTCGTAAAAGAGATTCGGACAGCTTGGGGAGGTCCTCGCCGAATTGCCGTCCGGCAATATCAGCCTCCAACTTTCCCACTGAGAATGTCAGATGGACATCCTTCCAGTCTTTGTGGTCCATAGGTAGAGCCAGCGACAAGGGTTTACACTCCTCCAGGGAGGGGCAAGGCTTGCCGGCCTCGACTGCCTTTAGGACAGCCGCAAACCCTTTCTGTAAAAAGGGGAAGGCTCTATCAGGAGAGGACACAAACGAAGGGAGCTTCTTGCTCAATGCAGCTACCTTCGAATTCGAGAAGCCCCTCTCTTTCATCGAGGATGAAAGTAGGGCTTGAGCCTTAGCGTGGTCCATAACAATGACCTCCTTTGGCTCTGTCTCCTCCCTTGAAGCTGGTTCTTTTCTCAGCCGGACATAGCAGTCCGGATATGATGCCTTGCTGGGCCAGAATTCTACCTCCTCTAGGGGAACTGAACCCAGCTTATCCGAGATGACGATCTTTCCAGTCGTCATCGGCATGTGCTCAGCATACCTCCATGGGTTAGCATCTGAGCATATGGGAAGGTCTTTCACATTGAGCCTTTTCCGGGGCCCATGTGATTCTGCCAGGGACTGCATATGCAGTTCCATTGCAGCCGCCTTCTCCTGATTCTCCTTCTGCATTTGTTGGATCATTCCAACAATCGAAGAGAGGGCCTGTCCCAGTTCTACTGGGAGGCCAGCCGATGTTGAGGGGATAGGCTCCGGCATCTGAACCGGAGTAGCCGACACCTCGTCGACCTCATCCTCTACGACATCCGGGGTTTGAACTTGATCCTGACCTTCTGACAGGAGGTCTTCTTCCAAACGTTCGTCCAGGTCAGACATCCTGTCACACAACTGGATGTCTTGCATCGCATCTGCGACTTCCTCGTCCACCTGGACTTGATCTTGAAGGATCTCCTCTTGAGGCTGGGGAATCACTGCCTCAGCTGATGCCTGGGGAAAAAGATACGCCCTCATCTTCTCACTTGGAAGATAAGGGCCAGAGGTGTTCTTCTTGAAGCCCCTTACCCAAGTACGAAGCTTTTCCCTAGCTATATCCCTTGATTCCGCCGTTCTAGGGGAATCAAAAGCCTCAGTAATCAGGTTAGTGCATACAGTACATACCTGAGGGTCCCAATACTGGAGATAATCCTTGGAGACAGCGCATGCTGCGTGTCTCCTACAACACTCATGTCCGCAGAGGTTCTTGCTGCGGACATTGCAGAAAACATTTCCGCACTTCGGAGGGTCCTCCTGTAAAGAGAAGAAATTTCCATGAGTATCAAGTGAACTATGTATCACTGGATATGCATAGTATAGCATAACAATTCATAAATGAAAGACACACACTTGTGTTTCCCTCACAACCCATTGCTGCAGCCTTCCAGATAATTAAATCAAAATGGTTTATCTCTACTAGAGTAACCAATGCAAGGTTTCCAGAGGAAACAGGTGGAGCTCACACCTAGGCAATGATTTTAAAAATCCTGGATAATAGACGGGGAAGAACTCTGCTTCCTGTCTGAGGGCAACAGCAAAGGGCTGTGTAAGAAAACACAATAGTGTTAGAAGATACAGTGCTGTACCTAAACTTTTACTATAGTTTTCTTCTTACTGTATATGCTATACAGAAGAATACTAGTACAGTATAGGAGGATGTGTGCCGGCCTGCCTTTGCCGGCCGGCACACACCACAATTAGCTTTAAAGTATACTACTTAACAGCTATAGGGCGGCAGCCCTCTGGTTCAAATGCCTGTGCCGGCGGCAGCAGCTGCCGGCCAGCAACAGCCAGTGTTGGCCGGCAATGATTGCCGGCCAGCAACTACACAAGGTAGTACCCAGCTGCCGGCCACACTCTTGGTGACCGGCAGACAAGGACTGACATAAGCCGGCCGGCAAAGGTACAAGACCGATGCCAGCCGGCAGCAAAAGAACCAGAAGACTACACCTACCCGGCTGCCGGCCTCATAGGCCGGCAGCCGGGACAGGTACAGCACTAGAAGAAAATAGAATGGATGCCGGGATAAGAGTGTACACAACCCCCCAAGCCCGGCAACCGAAAGAGTGCATATAAGGAAGGGGAGAAACTTAATTCAG
>NC_090728.1:129413563-129418563 GCF_036898095.1 Palaemon carinicauda
AGTTGATTCAGAGATAAATTTGAGCCTGATGTTTCTCCCCTGAATAGTTGACCACCCTTGAAGTCTGAAGGTCTACGAAGATAGACCTTTAGGCATTCTACTGGACATAGAGATGCATCTTCTTTCAGAGGGCAGATTCTCCAGGGACCCCACCTGTTGGTGGGTAACTCATTCTTGGCGAGAAACGTAGGATCCGGAAACAGGTTCAGATCCCCCCCATCCAGGAACTGAACACGACCTGCCTCTCTCGAGAGGGCTACGATCTCACTAACCCTGGCCCCGGACGCGAGTGCAAATAGGAAAATAACTTTTTGCGTCAAATCCTTTAACGCACATTCTTCATTGCTCAACAGGGAGGCGAAATGAAGAACTTTGTCTAAAGACCATGAGATGGGCTTTGGAGGTGCTGAAGGTCTGAGCCTAGCGCAGGCTTTCGGAACTTTATTGAAGATCTCGTTACCTAGGTCGATCTGGAAGGCAAATAAAATGGGTCTCATCAAAGCGGATTTACACACTGAAATCGTGTTAGCTGCCAACCCTTGGCCATGGAGGTGGATGAAGAAAGATAAGCAGAAGTCTGTTGAGATCTCCTGCGGATTCTTTGCCTTTACAAAGGCCACCCACTTTCTCCAAGATGACTCATATTGCCTTCTAGTCGATATGCACTTATATTCCTCTAGGAAGTCTCTGCTGGCTTTCGAAATCCCGAAACGCTTTCTCACCGCAAGGGCGAGAAAATCATGAGCTGCAGGGTCCGGGTTTTCTGTAATGAAGCGCAGACAGTCGACTTCTGGACTCGCTGGGTCAGAACTGGATGTGGTAGCGGCACGAACTTCATCTGTAGTTCCAACGCCAAGGGGAACCACATACTGTTCGGCCACTTGTGGGCCACTATTGCCGCTACCCCCTTAAAGGAACTCAGTTTGTTGAGGACCCTCAACAGAAGGTTGTGAGGAGGGAACAGATAAATCCTGGACCATCTGTTCCAGTCGAGGGACATTGCGTCCACTGCTTCCGCTAAGGGGTCCTCGTACGGGGACACGTACAGGGGCAACTTCTTGTTGTCTTTCGTCGCAAAGAGGTCTATTTGCAGTTCTGGGACTTGATTCAGAATGAAGGAGAATGATCCTGCGTCTAAGGACCATTCCGACTCTATCGGTGTGAACCTGGATAGAGCGTCCGCTATCACATTGCGGACTCCTTGAAGGTGAACTGCCGACAGGTACCACTTCTTCTTTTCCGCCAATCGGAAAATGGCTAACATCACTTGGTTGAGAGGTGGTGACCTCGACCCTTGTCGATTCAAGCATCTCACAACCACCTCGCTGTCCATCACCAATCTTATGTGGATCGAGTGATGCGGGGAGACTTTCTTTAAGGTAAGGAGCACTGCCATAGCTTCTAGAAAGTTTATATGAAAGGTCCTGAATAGCTTGGACCAAGTCCCCTGGACTTTTTTCCGATGAGAGTGACCTCCCCATCCCTCCTTTGAGGCGTCTGAGTGAATCATCATCGACGGGGGAGGTGGCTGAAGAAGAACCGACTTCTTTAGATGTCTGGCTTGGGACCAAGGTCTGAGAAGAGTACGTAGCCGAGGCGGCACTGGTCTTCTCAGATCTCTTCGCGCGTTTGATGCATACCTTCTCCAAACTCCGGTTGCATCCTTTAGCTGTGCTCTTAGCACTGGGTCTGTCACTGAAGCAAACTGGAGAGAGCCTAGTACCCTCTCCTGTTCGCGTCTTGATATCCTTTCGAAATCTAGAAGTCTCTTGACAGAGCCCGCTATCTCCTTCCTTTTCTTCGTCGGGATGGAGAAACTGTGTGACAAAAGGTCCCAGTGGATTCCCAGCCACTGGAACTTTTGGGATGGAGAAAGTTGAGACTTTTTTCTGTTGATCTTGAAGCCTAGGTACTCTAGGAACTGGATCACCTGACTGGAAGCTTGCAAGCATTCGGTCTCGGATGCTGCCCACACCAGCCAGTCGTCCAGGTAGGCTACTACCTGAATTCCCTTTAGGCGTAATTGTTTGAGAGCTGCGCTCGCAAGCTTCGTGAAAATCCTTGGGGCTATGATTAGCCCGAATGGCATGGCTCTGAAGGCGTACAGTCTCCGTTGTAGCCTGAACCCTAGGTAGGGGGAGAGTCGACGGCTGATTGGAATGTGCCAATAGGCGTCTGACAAGTCTATAGAGACTGAGTATGCCCTCTTGGGCAGTAAGGTCCTTATGTGTTGCAGTGTTAGCATCTTGAATTTGCAATTCACTATGAACTTGTTGAGTGGCGACAAGTCCAGAATGACTCTGAGCTTTTCCGAGTCTTTCTTGGGAACACAAAACAGCCTCCCTTGGAATTTGATGGACTTCACCTTTCGGATAACCTTTTTCTCCAACAGTTCTTGAACGTACTCCTCCAAAACGGGGGTGGAGTGTTGGAAAAACCGAAGGCACGGGGGTGGAGTGCTGTACCAGCTCCAGCCCAGTCCATTCTTGAGTAGGCTTTGGGCCCAGGGATCGAAGGTCCAGCGATCCCAAAATTTCATCAGTCTCCCTCCTACCGGTATCGTTTTACTTGGACTGCCGTCCTGAGGTCTTGCCTCCCTGACCACGACCACCTCTGAATCCCCTTCCCCTTGAGGGGCGCCTAGACGAGCCTCTGGCTGCTCCTCTAGGTTTTGCACGAAAGGAAGAAGACTGTCCTTCGAACGTTGGGGTGAATGTGGTTGACTGACCTGGCACAGCCTGGGGTACCCACTGAAAAGTAGTCGGGGTTTGTGCCACCATCTGGGGCACTGGAGGCAATGGCAATTGCAGTTGCTGTTGCTGTCTATAAGGCTTGGCTGGCCGAGACGGTAGCCTAGTCCTCATATTCTTCCTCTTTGGTTGAGGACCCTCATCCGGGGAAGATTTTCTTTTGATAGCCAGGCCCCACTTCTGGAGAGGGTTTCTATTCTCCACGGCGGCCTTATCAACAACCTCTTTGACCACATCGGTAGGGAAAAGGTCTTTTCCCCAAATGTTGGAGGAGATTAACTTCCTTGGCTCGTGTCTCACCGAAGCCCCGGTGAACACGAACTCCCTGCAAGCTCTCCTTGCCTTGACGAAGCCATAAAGGTCCTTCGTCACTGTGGCTAGGTGAGACTTAGCCACTACCATGAACATTTCATGGACCTTGGGGTCACTTGCCATCGTCTCAAGAGTAGTCTGATGAGACATTGAGGCAGCCAGTCTTTCTTTTGTCTCGAACTCTCTTCGTAAAAGAGATTCGGACAGCTTGGGGAGGTCCTCGCCGAATTGCCGTCCAGCAATATCAGCCTCCAACTTTCCCACTGAGAATGTCAGATGGACATCCTTCCAGTCTTTGTAGTCCATAGGCAGGGCCAGCGACAAGGGTTTACACTCCTCCAGGGAGGGGCAAGGCTTGCCGGCCTCGACTGCCTTTAGGACAGCCGCAAACCCTTTCTGTAAAAAGGGGAAGGCTCTGTCAGGAGAGGACACAAAAGAAGGGAGCTTCTTGCTCAATGCAGCTACCTTCGAGTTAGAGAAGCCCCTCTCTTTCATCGAGGATGAAAGTAGGGCTTGAGCCTTAGCGTGGTCCATAATAATGACCTCCTTCGGCTCTGTCTCCTCCCTTGAAGCTGGTTCTTTTCTCAGCCGGACATAGCAGTCCGGATATGATGCCTTGCTGGGCCAGAATTCTACCTCCTCTAGGGGAACTGAACCCAGCTTATCCGAGATGACGATCTTTCCAGTCGTCATCGGCATGTGCTCAGCATACCTCCATGGGTTAGCATCTGAGCATATGGGAAGGTCTTTCACATTGAGCCTTTTCCGGGGCCCATGTGATTCTGCCAGGGACTGCATACGCAGTTCCATTGCAGCCGCCCTCTCCTGATTCTCCTTCTGCATTTGTTGGATCATTCCAACAATCGAAGAGAGGGCCTGTCCCAGTTCTACTGGGAGACCAGCCGATGTTGAGGGGATAGGCTCCGGCATCTGAACCGGAGTAGCCGACACCTCGTCGACCACATCCTATACGACATCCGGGGTTTGAACTTCATCCTGACCTTCTGCCAGGAGGTCTTCTTCCAAACGTTCGTCCAGGTCAGACATCCTGTCATCCAACTGGATGTCTTGCATCGCAACTGCGACTTCCACGTCCACCTGGACTTGATCTTGAGGGATCTCCTCTTGAGGCTGGGGAATCACTGCATCAGCTGATGCCTGGGGAAAAAGATATGCCCTCATCTTCTCACTTGGAAGATAAGGGCCAGAGGTGTTCTTCTTGAAGCCCCTTACCCAAGTACGAAGCTTTTCCCTTGCTATATCCCTTGATTCCGCCGTTCTAGGGGAATCAAAAGCCTCAGTAATCAGGTTAGTGCATACAGTACATACCTGAGGGTCCCAATACTGGAGATCATCCTTGGAGAAAGCGCATGCTGCGTGTCTCCTACAACACTCATGTCCGCAGAGGTTCTTGCTGCGGACATTGCAAAAAACATTTCCGCACTTCGGAGGGTCCTCCTGTAAAGAGAAGAAATTTCCATGAGTATCAAGTGAACTATGTATCACTGGATATGCATATTATAGCATAACAATTCATAAAGGAAAGACACACACTTGTGTTTCCCTCACAACCCATTGCTGCAGCCTTCCAGATAATAAAATCAAAATGGTTTATCTCTTCTAGAGTAACCAATGCAAGGTTTCCGTAGGAAACAGGTGGAGCTCACACCTAAGCAATGATTTTAAAATCCTGGATAATAGACAGGGAAGAACTCAGCTTCCTATCTGAGGGCAACAGTAAAGGGCTGTGCAAGAAAACACAATAGTGTTAGAGGATACAGTGCTGTACCAAAAACCTTTACTATAGTTTTCTTCTTACTGTATATGCTATACAGAAGAATACTAGTACAGTATAAGGGGGATGTGTGCCGGCCTGCCTTTGCCGGCCGGCACACACCACAACTAGCTTTAAAGTATACTACTTAACAGCTATAGGGC
>NC_090728.1:129423563-129428563 GCF_036898095.1 Palaemon carinicauda
TTTAATGACATTACCTTGAAATATCTTGCCTCAGTTCTATTAGTTGGATGAAATCAATTTGTTATAGTATTAATGAACCTTACATATAATAAACGTAGGTACTAGTTACCCTCAAGGTATTGTTTTTCAAACGAAAATGTCAAACTTGTGGTTTTTGCAATAAAAAACAATAAGATAAAATAAAAAATGTTTCACCTTGAATATATTCTTTTTCAAAATTCATTGCTTTGACTCTCTGTTCCAGGATGAGACTAATGCGCACAAAACTTCCATAACCTCAGCTTCTTCATATAGCTGCAACGGTGGCTCATCAGCAACAAGTTAAATCCCCTTAGACAATTTAATACTTGCATATATCTTGGACACTGACTCTTTCCCTTTTTAAATTCCCTTTCACACAGTTAACACAAAAGCTATTCAAACCTTCCATTACTCTTCTCTATAATATTTACTCGTCTTTTTCTTCAACTTACTATCATCTATCCATTAAATAGTATAAAATCATCTCAAACTACTATGATGTCCCATTTATTCTTCTACCTTCTGTATTCCACGTATTCTACACAAAATCTTATATCGATACACATTACATATTATATCATCTTTTCTTGTATCATGTTAGCGACCATATTTCTTGAACATACAGGGAAGCTAGCTTAACCCTATATTTCAACTTTTGCTTCGATAGAGACTTGTAAACATCCCTTGCTTTGAGATTGGCCCAATGACGTCATCTTTCATTCTGCATCCTTACACAGTGTATTTTCACAGCCACTTACACCAATCTGTCAATTTTATCTTTTTTTCGTCCATATGAACTTGTGTTTTTTTGTTGTATAGTCCAACCTCTTTAATGTTATATTCTTGTTGCAATTTATTTTAAGTTTCATATTCTCGAAAAAAAAAAAATAAGAGCCGTTCGAAATCTTTCTCTAGTGCTTACAGCTTTTCGTCAGTCATCAGTCAGTACTTTATTCTCGACAAACATCAGTCACGCTCATCTTTTATACGTCTATTGTCCCACTCTTGCATATCTTCATAAAGATATCAAGTAACCATATACACACTATGTTCTGTATACAAAAGTCATATCCAACCAAATATTTTATCTTCTGATATTTTCATCATTACATCATATATCCTAAAGATCTAGAGTTATGTCTTTTTTATATATAAAAGACTTTCTTAGGAAAATAAAAACTGAATGCATATAATTTCCTTTAGTTCTGAAGCTCTCCCAGAAAGGCTTCATCTCAAACAAATAATCCACTTATATTTTCTTGTATCTAGAAAACTAATTTATCATTTATCAATCAACCTGTAATCAATACATGTTTTTTCAATCAGAACCCAACCTGATATCTTCCCAAGTATATCATATATCTACTCTTTTTTCATCCCTTAAACAGTGCATTTCTTTCCCTCGTCCGTAGATACTGTGAATAAACTGGTAAATCAATAATCGTACCATCACGACCATGCCATATACATATCTCCCGTGTTATCTCATCAACTCCTAGCGTCTCTTTATTCTCAAATCTCTTGATGGACATTCATAAATCGCCAAAGGAAACAGTCACATGCGTTCATGTATTATTCTGGTTTTATCTATAGTTGATAAATATTTCTATATATTATATTTGTATACACACATACACACACACACACACACACACACACACACATATATATATATATATATATATATATATATATATATATATATATATATATATATATATATATATATATATATATATATATATAGGCGTGTTTGTTTGTGTGTGCACCATTGTCATCAACAGCCGTAAGCAATCCAATGACAAAGTCCTCAAGGATGTCCAACCAACTTATGTCTGTTTATGGTCTTACGATGCCAGTCAATACTAGCAAATTTTCTTAGTTCGTCAATTGGTCATTTTTTCTTCCTTTCCCTGCCTGCATGCTTTGCAATATCCAGCGACCCTTCTGTTATTTTTAATGTCCATTTATTATTTATAATTTTAATTCAATATATATATATATATATATATATATATATATATATATATATATATATATATATATATAATACATATATATATATATATATATATATATATATATATATATATATATATATATATATATATATATATATGTATATATATACATATATATATACACACATATATATATATATATATATATATATATATATATATATATATATATATATATATATATATATATATATGTGTGTGTGTGTGTGTGTGTGTGTGTGTGTGATATGATATGATATTGTGTGTGTGTATCTTATGAATAACTATAAATCATTAACTCGTCTAGCTACTTATACTTTGATGATATACATTTTCCACATTTAGGGAAGTATCCTAATTCAACCCAGACTTGTAACTAGTTCACTTGGAGAGAGAGAGAGAGAGAGAGAGAGAGAGAGAGAGAGAGAGAGAGAGAGAGAGAGAGAGAGAGAGAGAGAGAAAACCATATTCCCTATTTTTTTTGCTAGGTATAATAGTAAATGTCACTATCAGAGGATTTTGATTACAATGACTCCTTGTCTATACGATCCAGATTAATGAACAGTGAAGTTTCTAATGTAAGGATTCGTAACAAAGAAGGTGTGTAGCAATATTGCAAGACTGGATTTCATGCTCTGATTAATGACCTCAAGTTTCTTCCGTTCTTCTCTTGTTATTAAATATAATTATTTTACTTAGAAATCTCATTTACGATGCTTCATAAATCATCTATTTTGAATTGACATTCTTATTTATCTTTTTGATAGTAAACATATAACTATAGGGAAAGGGAAAACTTCAGTTACTTCCGGTAGTAAATCACTTAATGTCTAAGACATGGCTAACACATGAATCGTATGAAATTACGTTTATTTTAGTTATTTCTGATATTGGATATATTTGATCCAGCTCTAATCACGGATAAAATTCTTTATTATATACTCTCCAGTCTCCAGCCATCAAACACTACCAACAAGAAATTCTTTTTCCTTTGAATAGTTATTTTTTTCCGGAGAGATTAATGTTTGAAAATCCTGGGATCATCTGTTGTCAATATATCCCTTCTATCTTACCATCAAAATATAATATATTCTAATTCCAGCTTCCTGTGTGAACAACTTTTAGTCAATTTCCTCTCACTGGCTAATATACATAGATAACTGAAACTGGTTTGATGATTAATGAATGCTTATATTGAAAGTGATAATTTAAGCGCACAGATTATTGCAGGTTGTATATCCGTAACGTCACTTCGATCATTACAGCTTAACGTAACGAGGTTTTGTAAATGGGATTATGTTTTCCGATATTATTATCTTCTTCAGATATTATGAAATCCTCTACTGCTTCAACTTTTATTCTAGATTTTTCTCTTCTCGTTTTCTTCCTACATTATCTCGTAAAATGTTCTTGTTAATTTGTCTCTTCATAAAAAGAGACGCCTAATACTATTTCCACTAGTCTTCAAGTTTAAAATTTCTCTTCGTTCCCACCACCCAATGCATTTCTTAAATGAACATTATCAGCCACTCGTCTTTTAAGCCAGTTTCTGTCTTTTGTTTGGAATATAATGATCTTGAAATAATCCCTTGTCTATTCAAGGAACTTAATATATTAATTTATTTTCATACGTTAAACCTACTTGTCAGATTACGAAGTTTTGTCTTTTTCAACTTGAGTTTCCTCTTTTGTAACATTGACCTCAACACTTCTTTTTTTTTTTTTGGCTAATATTTGCTAATTCTCATTTCTCTTCTTGAAATGCATCTATTAGTGCCTACATTACGAAATATACTATTATTCTCCCATTCACACAAATTACTGTGTAATATGATATGAACGTTCCGTTTTAGGCTCTTCGCACCAAAGAACAGAAAAGCCCATGTATATATATGTATATATATATATATATATATATATATATATATATATATATATATATATATATATATATATATATATATATATATATATATATATATATATATATATATAGATTCCTTTTTTGTGATTTTCCAATAGTATATCCTCCAGTTTTAAGTAAGTATGTATGATACGACTATGTTGAGAGATCAACACCACGATAAAAAGAAAAAAAAAAAGAAAATAATAAGAAGCTTATGTACACGCAGTGCGTGGCCTTCTTTGTTGGCACAGGATTAATAGTGTAAACTATTAATCCTGTGTTGGTAATTATACAAGGTAGTGGCTAAGTCTGAAATTAGATGTCTTACCTCGATGTTATGAATATTGATGACGTTAAGGTGTAAAAGGCCATTGGAGAAGAAGCTACAACAATTTTTTTTTTATGTGACTGTGTCAATGTTAAAATATGTAGATCCGAGAACGAATGGTATACTTCAATACGAGAGTAAGACAAGTATGTAGTTTTTTTTATGATTAAGAAGTATTACAAAAATTTCCATGAAAGATTAAGATATATAAGCAATGAACTAATAAAATGTGTGTAGAGAGGAAATTGCTGGATGAAGTCGCATCCTTAAAGAATTTTGATAAGATTGAGAAGCATTTTTAATTTCAAAAACCAGGAAATGAATACATGGCAGAGTAATATACCATTAAAACGAAGGCCAAGAAGAAGCAAGGAACATTGGTATATGTCTAATATTCATAACAGGCTTTGAATGCAAAGGGGCGTAAATGGAAGGCTAAGCAAGAAAAAGACCATGTTGATCTACAATAAAATGATATGTACATAAAAGTGATATATATATATACATATATATATATATATATTATATATATATATATATATATATATATATATATATATATAGATATATATATAGATATATATAATACATACATATATATATATATATATATATATATATATATATATATATATATATATATATATACATATATATATATGTATATATATATATATATATATATATATATATATATATATATATATATATATATATATCTATATATATAAATATATATATATAT
>NC_090728.1:129434571-129439571 GCF_036898095.1 Palaemon carinicauda
TATATTAGATATATATATATATATATATATATATATATATATTTATACGTATGTATACATATATATATTTATATATATAGGCATATATATATATATATATATATATATATATATATATATACTATATATATATATATATATATATATATATATATATATAATATGTATATATATATATATAAGTATATATATATATATATATATATATATATATATATATATATATATATATAGTATATATATATATATATATATATACATTAATATATACTATATATACATATATATATATATATATACATATATATATATTATACTATATATATATATATATATATATATTTATATATATAAATATATACATATATATATATATATATATATATATATATATATATATACTATATATACATATATATGTATATATATATATATAATATATATATATATATATATATATATATATATATATATATAGGCATATATAATATATTATATATATATATATATATATATATATATATTATATATATATATAGGCATATATATAATATATATATATATATATATAATATAGATATATATATATATATATATATATATATATGTATATATAATATATACATATATATATATATATATATATAATATAAATATATATATATATATAATATATATATATATATACTATATATATAATATATATATATATATATACTATATATGTAAATATCACCCACGAAATGCCATTCTAATACCGAATTCTATCTGGGAAATACATATCCACTTGGAATTCATTTTATGGTAACAGCTTCTGGCCGTGTGGTGATTCGAACCACCACCTGTACGGCTAGAAACTATGCAGGCAGGGACCCTATCGACTCAGCTATCAAGAGAGACTAAAAGTTTATGACCAAGTCCCCCTACATATTCCTGTCGAATTCAGGATTCTGTTCATAGACTTGAAATAGACCCATCTCCACCATGATAGCTGAATCGTGAGTTGCAACACGTGGTTATTTTAATGAACATATATCACAAGCACACGTGATTTTAATTAATGTAAATATCACCCACGAAATGCATTTAATACCGAATTCTATCTTGGGAAATACATATCCACTTGGAATTCATTTTATGGTAACAGCTTCTGGCCGTGTGGTGATTCGACCACCACCTGTACGGCTAGAAACTTTGCAGGCAGTCGAGCTATCAAGAGAGACTAAAAGTTTATGACAAGTCCCCCTACATATTCCTGTCGAATTCAGGATTCTGTTCATAGACTTGAAATAGACCCATCTCCACCATGATAGCTGAATCATGAGTTTGCAACACGTGGTTATTTTAATGAACATATATCACAAGCACACGTGATTTTAATTAATGTAAATATCACCCACGAAATGCATTTAATACCGAATTCTATCTTGGGAAATACATATCCACTTGGAATTCATTTTATGGTAACAGCTTCTGGCCGTGTGGTGATTCGAACCACCACCTGTACGGCTAGAAACTATGCAGGCAGGGACCCTACCGACTCAGCTATCAAGAGAGACTAAAAGTTTATGACAAGTCCCCCTACATATTCCTGTCGAATTCAGGATTCTGTTCATAGACTTGAAATAGACCCATCTCCACCATGATAGCTGAATCGTGAGTTTGCAACACGTGGTTATTTTAATGAACATATATCACAAGCACACGTGATTTTAATTAATGTAAATATCACCCACGAAATGCATTTAATACCGAATTCTATCTTGGGAAATACATATCCACTTGGAATTCATTTTATGGTAACAGCTTCTGGCCGTGTGGTGATTCGAACCACCACCTGTACGGCTAGAAACTATGCAGGCAGGGACCCTATCGACTCAGCTATCAAGAGAGACTAAAAGTTTATGACAAGTCCCCCTACATATTCCTGTCGAATTCAGGATTCTGTTCATAGACTTAAAATAGACCCATCTCCACCATGATAGCTGAATCGTGAGTTTGCAACACGTGGTTATTTTAATGAACATATATCACAAGCACACGTGATTTTAATTAATGTAAATATCACCCACGAAATGCATTTAATACCGAATTCTATCTTGGGAAATACATATCCACTTGGAATTCATTTTATGGTAACAGCTTCTGGCCGTGTGCTGTTACCATAAAATGAATTCCAAGTGGATATGTATTTCCCAAGATAGAATTCGGTATTAAATGTATTTCGTGGGTGATATTTACATTAATTAAAATCACGTGTGCTTGTGATATATGTTCATATATATATATATATATATATATATATATATATATATATATATATATATATATATATATATATATATATATATATATATATATATTATATATAGATATATATATATATATATATATATATATATATAAATATACACATATATGTATATATCGGTATGTATATATATATATATATATATATATATATATATATATATATATTTATATATATGTGTATATATATATATATACATATATATATATATATATATATATATATATATATATATATATATATATATATATATATATATACATATATATATATACATATATATATATATATATATATATATATATATAAATATGTATAAATATATATTTATATATATATATATATATATATATATATATATATATATATATATATATATATATATATGTATATATAAATATATATATATATATATATATATATATATATATATATATATATATATATATATATATATATATATATATATGTATATATATACATATATATACATACATACATACATATATATATTATATATATATGTATATATATATATATATATATATATATATATATATATATATATAGTATATGTATATATATATATATATATATATATATATATATATATATATATATATATCTATATATATATATATATATATATATATATATATATATATATATATATATATATATATATACGGAAACGGAATAAAGAAATAAAGAATAAACTACTTTAAATAAGAAACAATTCTGATCAATACAACACGGCTTCAATTTTATGTCCAACATATTAAGAATAAAGTCAGCATATAAAGACCAGCTAGGAGATCAGTATTCAAGACATGGCCGTAAGAAAGAATTGAAATCCTTCCTCAGGATAGCATGGTCTGCAAAATTCTCGAAAAAAAATTTCATATGTTAATTCTAGTATAAATGAAAAGATGAACTTCGAATTATTTTTTCAAAATTTATTTACAATCAAGAGTCATTCCTACATTTTAAAGAGAAGTTTAATGTAGTAATATCATCATATTCATCATCATCTCCTGCTATGCCTATTGACGCAAAAGGCCTCGATTAGATTTCGCCAGTTGTCTCTATCTTGTACATTTAATAGAAATTGTTAATAAAAGATCGATATATTCAGGAGCTAGGGTCTTTGGCTTACATGTGATCGTAATTTTATTTTGCAAGGATTCAAATTCACCTTCCTTGATCTGCACAGTGCACTAATTTCAGCTAGATCTATATTAAGTGGCTTGACACAGCAAGGACAAATCTACTTCTACTGTATAGAATTGATGCAGAGAGTAGCACCCTCTATGTGCCTAGTTGTATTTTTAAAACTAAACCAGAATGAAAAAAATATTGACTAGAGCTAGTGATTCTGTCATATTAACATTGTGAGACTCATAGCGAGATAAAATCCCAGATATCTCGTATTAACACGGAACGTGACATGGAAATGACCCCAGGAGAGGGGAAATCAAGGACAGAGGATGATACAAGAATAATGGAATCCAGATTGAAACTTAAACTAAGTTTTTGTCTTTTGTGCAGTGATTAAAACAGTCACGATTATGAACTACTGTTTCGACTGCCTTTTGATACGTTCCGGATCATATAATCAGTATTTTGTACTATGACAGGAATAATAATACTAAATTATCTTTTGGTGAGTTTCATATTTAGCTCACTTCTACCATCTGTGTTCAACATTTGCTCAAAATACTTGAGCCATTTACTTACAATTATGTTTTTATTGAAAAAAAAAAAAAATCTTCACTCGGAACTTTGATTTTGAAGTATTTGTTTAACATTGTCCTTTCTTATTTTATATCGACCCAGTTAAATTATACTTATTTTAATTAAATTGATTGTTCAGATTTGCATCTTGATTATCATAAATTCGTATTTTTTTCAATAAATTTCTTTTTTATTAACTTCTCTAATACCGATTATCAGATCATTATTTCCGCCGAAAAAAACAGCATCTCAATCAATATAAGATTTTCTCTCACTGCCTTTCTCATAACTATCATCAACTTATTCTGTATCTCCTTTTTTTATAACAAATGTGCCTTTGCTTTAAAGCACCTATTAATAACTAAATATCTCAAACAACTATCTTAAGATATTCTTCAGGCTCTTCTTAAATTTATAGTTAAATGAAAAATTTACATCTTTCTCATCATACTTTACTGCTCTATTCTTATTTATTGTCTACTAATGAATCTTCTTTATCAACTAAAACTTTATTTCATTAGCATTATAGATGCAATCACCAGAGGATTTGATATAACGCTAGACACTTGGTTTCCAATAATCTAAATGCAATAAGCATTACTTACTAACTAAGGGTTTTTTTCCATGAGTTTTGATTAGTATACTTTTATATATATTTTCATAAACCATGTTTCCTAACAATTTTTGCCACTAGGAATACAATTACCAAAGGCTGTCTTCTTACTGAATCATGATAGATACTTCATTAACTCCCATTATAATACCTTTATAATCTACCGTAATCTCCCTGTGAAACAACACTATTTGTAACATCTTTATCATCTACTGAAGTATCCTTGCAAAACACCTGTTATTGTAACAGCTTTATCATCTACTGAAATATCCCTGAACTTCAGTTTTAACTGTAACAAATTTATCATCTACTGAACTCTCTTTGTAAAACAACTCTAATTGT
>NC_090728.1:129447071-129459571 GCF_036898095.1 Palaemon carinicauda
ACTCACTACGTGCCCACTTCAACAGCACAAACACCATAATTAGAACGATACAGATACTACCTTTAATAACTGCATAGCTCTCTGCCAATCACCACTATTCAACGCTACGAGAGAGAAAATCGGCAACAATATTATCTTTTCCTGGAATTTGGGAAAATTCTAAATTCCACTCTTGCAGCATGAGACTCCACCTCATCAATCGTTGATTTTTATTCTTGTATCTGCTGGTGAAGGTAAGGGGATTATAATCCGTCAAGACCTTAATAGGTGTATCTGTGGAGGAGAGATAAACCTGAAAATATTTAATAGCAAATATTAAAGCAAGAGTCTCTTTCTCCACAGTGGAATACCTACGTTTGGCGGAGAACAACATTTTTTAAAAGAATGCGACAAGATGAGAAACTCCCTGTTTGTCATTCTGCAACAACACCGCTCCTACACCAACGTCACTTGCATCCGTGGCAAGAGAAAAAAAGGATGGTCAAAATCAGGAGCCCTCAAGACAGGGAAATTAATTAGTACTCTTTTCAAATTATCAAATTCCCTTTGTGTTTCATCAGTCCAGACAAAAGCTTTCTTCTTTCTTAGGAGATTAGTCAAAGGATCGGCGATGTCAGAAAATTTTCTAACAAACCTATAGTACCCAACCAAACCAAGGAATTTTCTGACATCCCTCCTGCACTTATGGACTTACATTTTTTCCATACATTCGATATTTGCTTGCTTAGTAGCAACTTTACCATTACCAACTTCATGACCCAAATATACAACCCTCACCTTTGCAAATTCACTTTTCTTTAAATTAATTACTAAACCTGCTTTCTTCAAAACCTCGAACAGTGCCCTAATACGTTTTAAATGTGTTTCCCAGTCATCACTATAAATAACAATATCATCAATATAAACAACACACCCTTGTAAACCATAGACTAAAGTATTCATTAACTTCTGAAAGGTGGCAGCCACGTTCTTCATACCAAACGGCATCACTTTACATTGAAACAGTGGTGTTACGAAAGCAGACAAGGCCCTTGCCCGCTTCGAAAGAGGAACCTGCCAATACCCTTTCAGCAAATCGAATTTACAAATGTATTTGGCCTTACCCATAGGATCAATACAATCCTCAATTTAAGGTAATGGATAACAATCAGACTTAGACAATTCATTAAATTTACGGTAATCAAAACATAACCTGAAATCATCGTCGGGTTTCTTTACCAATACAACAGGTGATGACCAAGGACTTTGACTAGGTTCAATAAGATCATGTTTTAGCATATAATCAACTTCCTTCGCTATAACCTCATTTTTTAAGGGATTCAACCTGTAAGGAGATTGTTTCACAGGAGTGGCGCTACCTACGTCCATGTCATGCTCAAGGACAGAAGTCCTTCCCGGTACATCCGAAAATAATTCCTTATAATCAAATATCAATTACTTTAAAGACCTTTGTTCTTCATTACTTCAGTGAGAAACCATTCCAGCAACATTTTTCAAAGAATTCTTATTACCCGAACGCCATTCAGTTCCATTAAAACAATTATCATCAATACTTTCACCCTCGGAAAAAGAAAAATGGTTATCGTTCTCGGAAACTACAGCATTCCCTATGGTTGCCATGGGAATGACTTTCTCCCGTTCCATATAAGCCTTCAACATATTTTCGTGACAAAGCTGAAAAGGTTTCATTCTCTCGGGAGTCTCTACTAAATAATTAACTTCACTACTTTTTTTTTTTAAATTTTCTAAAGACCTGAAAAATAAGCTTTCAATAGATTTCCTGGAATGGGTAACAAAACCAAAACTTTGTCGCCTACCGAAAAGCCACGTGCTTTAGACCTTCTGTCAAAAAAGTACTTCATTCATTTTTTGGCTACACAATAAATTTTCACCTGCAAATTTCCAAGCCTTGGTTAACTTATCGCCTAGATTAGACATATAATCTAATAAATAGATCTCAGGGACGTCTCCCTCCTAGGTCTCTCGAACAACAGTGAGTGAGTGAGGACGTGTTGAAGAAGTGCTTGTTGAAATATAACAATAGTGGCAAGTAAAAAGTGAAAATCGTTAAGTTAATAATTTTCAACATCATTAAGTTATATAAATTGGAATCAAAGTCATTAGAATACTAAATAGTGCAAAATTACAAATTAATATTTGATTACAGCTGGGACACAGATAAGAGTTACCAATTATGGTTTTCCCGACTCATTTGGACTTGAACATGGTGTACACTACAAAAATGTTAGGAGCCATTAAGAAAATTAGAAAGAAGCCTCATGAAAAGACTAACTGGAAAATCAGTTTTAGAAGAAACGGGTGAATTTTTACAGATAATGAAGAGTACATCAGTATATGATAGTGAAAATATGGAGGAAGGTGCTTGTGGAAGAAATGATAAATCAGCGAATGGATCGTTGGACACCGTGGAATCTGATGACACTGAATTATGCGGGTACTGCAAGACTGTCGCTGCCGATGAAGCAATTTGTTGTGATAGATGTCAAAAATGGTATCAATTTGAAAATGCATGTTCTGGATTAATATAAAATTTATCACAAACCCACATAAAGCTATTGTGTAATAAACATTTCATACAAGTGTAGGAATTGCACTGATAAGATCAATGAAAATGCAGCAAACATAAAAAGAAAATTATTGGATGAATAAGTCGCAATACCCCCACATTTGGTTCAGGTCTTGATGAAAAAAATGGAAGAAATAAAGGATAGCATGACGGAAATGAGAAATGGAGCAAGAAACAAGAGGTGAGATGCAAGAATTAAGAAATGAAATGAAAAAGTTAAGAAAATAAAAGAAAAGGAATGAAGATGACATATATAGGAAACATAAAACTGGTACATATGCTAAAAAGCTAAAATCAAAGAAAACATTGATCGTAAAATCAACTGATGAGGTTTCAGCACTTAATAATAAGAAAAAAATTATGACCAATGTAAATGCCCAAGTTGAAAGCACTGGTGAAATAAAAGATGGCCACCTGATTATAAAATTTGCTGATAAACAGAACCTGGAAGAGGTAAAATCCAAATTGAAACAGGGTAATGTAAACAAGATCACTGTTGCGTAAAAAGGAAAACTTAAACCGAAGATAAAACTTACTAATGTAACAGAAGATGATGATGATATTATTCAAAGTCTGAATCTTAAGAATCATTGGCTAAAAAGTCACATTGTAGAAAATGATGATCTGACTATCATAATGCAAGAGAATTCAAGAATGGATAAACATAAACACTATATTATAAAATGTACACCTAAGATACGTAAAGCAATCTATGAAAATGGAGATAAACTTAGTACCACATATAGAATACGTAATGTTTATGACCATTACATGCCGTACCAGTGTTACAAATGCCAGGAATTTGGGAATAGGGCAGCGAGTTGCAAGAATAAACAGTCGTGCCCTAAGTGCACAGGAGAACATAAAGCGGGTCATTGCAGTATTGATGAAGTTAAATGCACGAATTGTGTAAAGAAGAACTATGATGACATAAAACATAAACCCTATGATAGAGTAAACTACGAAGTTTATAAACAAGAAAAAACAAAATCCAGAAACAATACTGTCCATGGCTTCGATTAAGAAAATATCATGTAATATAATAAATATACAATCCATTGGCAATAAAACTTATATCATTAAGGAAGTCATAAGTGATTAAGATGGGGATATTTGCTTATTAACTGAAACTTGGTTGAGTGGGAAAGTGAGAGACAGATAAAAATTAAATGAAATTCCACCTAAATCTTATCACTTTTATCTTGAACCAAGAGAAGACCAAAGTGGTGGTGGCATTGGAATCTTAATTAAGAAACCATATAAAGTTACAGTAAGAAATCATATCATAGTTAATTACTTTGAATATATGAATATTAAAATTTTATCTAGAAATGTAAATCTACAAATAGTTATACTCTATAGACAACCAAGCAAAAGGAGAAGAATGTTTGTAGATGAATTTAATAACTTACTAGACAAATTGAACGACAAAGGAAATATAGTTATATGTGGTGATTTCAACCTACATCTTGATAACAGAGTAGACCCATGTGTTAATGAATTTAGAGAATTGATTGACAACCATGACATTGAAAACATACTGTCTGAACCAACAGTTCAGTCTAATCACATACTTGATCTAGTTATAGTAAATAAAAACAACAACATCATAATAAATTTGGAGATTGAACCTACGGCTCTATATCCCCAATGCATAAGTTAATGTCTTTTGAAATGGATGTTAGAAAAAATAATGCAATACAGAAGGAAATCACATAGAGAATTGAGACCAACTTTGATCTAAAAGATTTCATTGAACAAAGCCTAGAAGATAAAAAAGGGATAACACCATTCTGTAACTGTGAAGAGAAGCACACCCTAGTAGAGACAATCCTGTGTAAATTGCAATACTGATAGAAGTAAAATAATACTTGCAATTAATTATAATAATAGGTGCCCGGAAAAAACAAAAAACAAAATCACAATTAAGAAAAAATCGAATTGATTTGATAATGAATTACACGGAAAAAAGAAAAAAAAATGGAGGATAAATGTTAAAGAAATGAAAATAATGAAAGCTGGCAACATTACAAATCAGCTAGAAATCGCTACAATTACCTTATCTTAGTTAAAAAAAAGGCCTATTATAAAAATGTGTGCAATGAAAATGACCCACGGAAAATACAAAAGAATCTAAAGAAACTATTAGGTGTAAAGACAGAAATAGTATTGCCTGACATAACTAATGATCCTAAATGAGTAGCAAGTGAATTTATTGATTATTTTGAAGAAAAAAAATAAATCAAATCTGCTCCAGTTTTCGCAACATCGGAGCAACAGAATGAAGGAATACATTAGCAAAAGGTGTAAAGCCAGGCTGACACTTGCAAAAATTTGTGGCACGTATTGTCACGACTCGAGTCGTGAACTGGCGTGAACTATTCGTGAAGTGGCGTGAAGTGTTCGTAAACCCATCGTGACATCGTGGCATGTCGTGACGACAATTTTGAAATGTTCAAAATTTTGGTCACGACAAAATTTCGTGACTGGGTCGTGACCTATGCGCGAACTGTTCGTGAACTTGTCGGGACGATGCGGGAAGTGCGCAAACTATGCGCAAACTATGCGTGAACTCGTCGTGAACTCGTCGTGAACTCGTCGAGCCAGTTCGTGTCAATGTGGACACATTAGCTGTGATTCTGAGGTATTTTTTTTTTTTTTTTGATCCTCCAGTTTGTGCCACAAAATGACGTGCCACGACAAATTTGTGGCAAAAAGTCGTGCAAGTGTCAGGGTACCTTAAGTAAGCTAAGGGTATTCAAAGAGTAAAGTCAGTGATTATATGAGAATAATAAAGAAAGTAAAAAAAATCTACTGCGGAAAGACCCATTTCCAGTTTACGATGTAAAAGATGCAGAAAATTTCACCAGACTACAAGAGAACTACCGAAACATGGTAAACATGAGTCTAACACAAGCAGTTTCCCCTGATTGCGAGAAAGTTGCATGTATCAAGCCTGTCTATAAAGGAAAGGGTGATAGACAATTTAAGTTCATATAAGCCAATATCAAATCAGTCATATTTTTTGAAAATTATTGAAACTGCTGTACACGAACCAACCTGGAAATATCTGAAACAATCTAATGCCATACCTGACGATCAATCTGCATACAGAGAAAATTACTCCACAGAAACAACAGTGTTAGCGATTGAAAATGACATAACAGAAATTATAACAAATGGCAAGTGTTACATTCTTGTGATGCTGGATATAAGTGCAGCATTTGATACTGTAGAACATACATATCTGATGGAAGACCCTAAAGCTGTAGGCATCGTAGAACGAGCATATGACTGGTTTGTGAGTTATCTTGAAAACTGCAAAGTTAAAGTAGTAATATCAAATCTTGAATTTGAGACAAGAAAACTAACCAAAGTGGTGGTTCAAGGCAGTGTACTATGTCCGTTTGAGATTTACACGATTGAACTGGCAAATATACTTGAAACTCACAGAGTTAAGTTTAAAATATACGCTGATGACACGAAATTCTATTTCCTAATAGCATCAGTTGATGAAGCTAAAAGAAAGATACATGAAATAATGAGTGACATGAGGGCTTGGATGTTAAAAAAAAAGCTCAAGCTCAATGAGGATAAAAGTGAATGTATTATTTTTGGAAATGAAAAAGATATAAAAAGAATCGAATGCTTCCAAAGAATAGAAATAGGTCAATCGATCATTGGCCTAAAGAAATCTGTCAAATTATTTAGAGTAATCATGGAAGATAGAATGACAATGAATGAACATAAAAATAATATGGTAAGAAATTGTAACTATCACATTAATAACATAGCATTTATTAGTAAATACTTAAATGAAAAATCTATGGCCATACTCATTAATCACCAATTTTCCAAAAATTGGTTACTGCAATTCACTCTTCTATGGCTTACCAAATTATCAGCTGAAGAAAATTCAGAGTACACTATAGGGATAGAACTACCTCTGCACTAATTAAATTACACTGGCTGCCGGTAAAGGCGATAATTGAATACAAGCTACTCTTACTAACGTTTAAGATACTGAACCAAAATTAACCAAAATATTTAAAAGAATGTCTGATCAAACTAGAACTAGAAACAAATGTTACCATAAGACACATGAGAGATAAACAGACTATCTGAACCAAGAACTAATAGTAAATTTGGTCAAAGGGCTTGTAGCCACTGTGCGCCTAGACATTATAATAAACTGCCAACTGAAATGAAGGACCTAAAGGGAGCAATTGAATTTAAGAAGAAACTAAAGACATACTTTTCACAAGATCATATGATTTGGAAGATGCTACAATCATGGAATTGTGTAAGTTATAATGAAAATGTTTCGTTAGATGATTGATATGGACCTGCCCGAGAAGTAGTTCACTCGACTTCAGTGGAGGGTTGGATTAAACCCAAAACAAGTAAACAAGTAAACATCGAGAGGACCTCGAACATAATGGCCAAACACAAGGCTGAAAGGCTAAAAACCTAAAGTCTGACATGGGACAGAACGAAAAGCGAACAACAAATAAGCTAATTCCTTATCCCATTGATCAAACAATACTTTACCATAGATTTCAGGGTTTGATGAAATCTCTCCAGAACTCCCTGACTTTCTGGATGATATGGAGAAGAGGTCACATGTTTTATATTTAACTCTGCTATTTTATCTCTGAAATGCCTGCTAACAAAATTAGAACCACAATGTGATTGATTTATTTTAGGCATCCTAAACCTGGTGAAAAAGTCGATTAGTAAATCTATAATTTTAACACTTTTTTTAGTACGTAGTGGTATTGCCTCAGGATATCGAGATATTCTATCCATGATAGTCAAAATATATTCATTTTCACTATGTGTTACAACTTACCAGGTTGTAATGCAGGTTCTTTTAAAATACTAAAAGAATTGGGACTGGAATGAACCGATGGACTAAAACAACCAAAGGGGTGGGTATAAAAGATAATACTAAAGTACCTTAACCTAGTTTATTATACAAAAATTATACAAAAATAAATTATATACAATAATTACAATGAGTACAGGTGATGGGAAGCACAGTGACATAAATGATCGTTACCACAAAACCAGTTAACATCTAAAATTACAAATACAGTTTACTGAAATTCAAAGTAAATAAAAAACACAATTAACAATAGTCATCAACAAAAAACACAGTAAGCAGCAGCCATGAAAAATTAATAAGAGAAACTTCTCATTATTAAACAAATAATAAATACGAGCCCATACACTGGCTCTTCCAACATATAAACATCCACAAACAATCCCTGATCCTCGAGGACGTCCATCGAACACTACGGGAACAACCACGACAGTGTCGATACGACAGCCACTTTGCTGCCACCGAAGAATAACTCTTCAAAAACCATCTCGACCTCCAGGGCTAGGTTAAGGACAAGTCACCATCAACTAGGAGATACTCCAAAGCTGTGTCTGCTGCTCTTTCTCGACTGCATCACGAGAAACGGTCCATCTGGCTTCCCAAACCTGACTGACTATAGGCAGTCACGTGACATAAGTAAACAAGGCACCCGCCTTGACAAAGAAAAAGAGGGCAGTTCAAAAAAAATTAAACTAGGTTGTTTTGGAGTCAAACAACCTAACACTATGAGTCCTTAGTAATGGTCCAGCAACATCCATAATGACCTCCTTGAAAGGTTCGGAAACCACTGAAATAGGACATAGAGGCGCTCTTGGAATGAGCCGATTGGGTTTACCGACCTTCTGACAAATATCACAGCTATGGACAAATTTTTTAAAAATCCGCCTTCAAATTCGGTTAATAGTAGCAACTTACCGGAAGTCTTATGAATGCCAAAATGTCCAGCCAAACTACTTTCATGCGCCAATGATATCAACTCATTTCTGTAAACAAATGGAAGCATTATCCATTTCATAATTTCATAATCAATATTATCAGCCTCCATAGGCCTACTCAATCTATATAAAATATTATTAATTACCTTAAATTTGGGACCAGTTATATCAGACACCTCACCTGACTCAATAGGGAGATCCCGAAAATCATTTTTCTGAGCTTTGATAAGCTCTTTTGTAGTCCAATTCAGTTTGTCCTTCAAAATCCCAAGATCTACAACTACTCTATCACTACGTTCTAAACTACTTAAATCTAGATCAATTGTTGACTCTGCAGCTTCAGCCATTCTAGCACTTAAACGAGTAACTGCTGCAACCTCACTATCAGAATTTATCAATATGGGATAGGTATTATTCTTAAGAGCAACATCATTCCCTATCACAACATCAACATTTTTAACCGGAAATTTATTAACGATGGCCAATTTCAAATTCCCTGCAATGGAAGGGCAAATTAAATTAAAATTTTCAATTGCATAAGACTTTACCATATCAGGAAAACCAGGCAATACAGCGAATTCCTCACTTTTAGGAACAAGATTACACGGCAATGCCTCCCTAAGGATCAAAGACTGAGCTGCTCCAGTATCACGCAAAGTACGTACTAGTCTTTTCTCGGACGAATTTGCGGAAGAGACACTACCGAAGGACAAATACCTATCAAAATAGCCGTGTAGTCATTGGTCAGTGGACCTTCACTGGCCAATCATTAGCATTTTGCGATTTTCTAAACGCATAACATATGCTCTTTACGTTCCTCTTCTTATTGCAAAAGAAGCACGTCAATGTCTTCAATTTCTCTGGATAATATATATTAGGTCTATTACCTCTGTTAGGAGAAAAGTTAATATTGGTATTAGCATTACCCTGATCATTACCTCTATAACTATTTCTACCAAACATCCCTGCATTATTGTTGTTAGAATTATTATTCCTACCTACTTTACCCCAACTAGCCTTCACATTTGTCGTTACTCCCCCTAACTCCCTCTTATGAGACAAATAATATTCATCACTAGCGATGGCTACCTCTTGAATGGTCTCGAGTTTTAACTCTTCGAGGTGGAACTTTACTTTATTCGGGACACACCTCTTAAACTCCTCCACCAACATCAATTCCTTCAATTTCTCAAAATCCACCACTTCCTTGGACTTGACCCAATCACTAGCATATTGTTCCTTCGACCTTGCAAATTCAATAAAAGTTTGATCCCTACTTTTTTTTCTAAGTTTTGAAGCGTTGCCTATAGGCTTCAGGGACTAACTCATAGGCCTTCAAGACAATAGCCTTCACACTCATAATCTGATGACAGATCCTCCTCCTGAGTTACATACACCCTCAGAGTTCTTCCAACCAATTTACTTTGTATAAGAGTGGTCCAATACTCTTGGGGCCACTCCAACCTTGCTGCAATCCTCTCAAAGGATACAAAAAACTCTGCTACATTGTCTTCCTCAAATTTAGGCACACATTTGAGAGCCTGTGCTAAATTAATAGCCGGCGTTACTGACCTATTTGGGGAAGAGGGGGGGGGGAAGAAGAGGAACCTGTATCTCTCATGGCAATCTCATCCTGCCTCTCCTTTTCTCTTTCCTCTGCCTTAAGATTTTCTATTTCAAACTCCGTCTGCCTCAGAGCAATTTGCCTATCCAAAATTTCTACAGATAACAGTCTTTTATCAGGTTTCACTATTTCCCCACTTGCCTTTACAGTTTTAACATTCATAAATTTGCAATATAAATACACCCTTTCTTATGGATACTTAATATTCCAATTCAGAATGCTGCGCTAAAATTTCCAAGGCTTTTCTATTCAGCTTTGCAAGCCTCTCTTGCCACCACTCTCCGCTAAGGAGTTCTAATATATTAACAGCCAAAATGACCACTATTATTCACACAATACTAAATTTACACAAGACAAACACGAGGAGGTGGGAATATGCTGCGTGAAAAATAACCCCAAGAATTAACTTTGCACATACACCGGTGAATACTTAGGAACGAAAGATCCTGTCACAATCGTCACTTTGTGATGGCTGGCTTGACCACCACACAAAACACTAAACTGTTATCAAATAGTATTCACCAAAATACCATAGTAAGTCCACAAAAGGTGGAATAGTATCCAATTTCAATAAGAGAGTGCAAAGTCAATTCAAGGGGACAAAGAAAGTACCTCAAATATATACTTAATTTTAATATATAAGTTTAAGTTATGAATATGAACTGAACCCCAACAATACAATAATTAATGAGAAACACTCACTCTTAAACTCCCTGTAAAAGGAAACTATTACACGATTGATAAAAAGGTCATCAAAACATACATACTGAAAGGGGAGAGAGTCCAGAAAGAAGGAGGCAAGCGAAAAGAATATCCTAACAAATATAATCTAAATATCCCTAACAAGTTGGCGATGGCTGGCTTGATTGGAAGGCTTTCAGAAGTTCCACTAATGGCATCAGCAGAGGATCACAGGTCGTGACCACGATAAATAAATACAGGTATAATTATTATTACCTTGGGACAGAGAGGTCCCCTTGGCTTCTACTGAACCAAGGGCAGTACACAAAATGCAGAATAATAGGTCTTTGCTACAGAGTAAGGATATCCAAAAAGCCAAACAGCTTCACAACGTAGCTCTGCAAGGTGGCGAGGAATAGATATAGTTCCAACAGCAATTGTCGTGCCCTTCAAGGTTGGAGGCTCATAAACACACTGAGGCAAACTTCTCCAAGCGTAAACCTCCATCCCTCGGATAAAGAAGGAGCGCAGCCACGTAACCAACACATCTTGAAAATATAAAACAGTCGTTAGCCAATAATAAACACCAATATAACCACCGGTGAAGAGACAAAAAGCAAATAAAGAAAGAATACAATTCTATACTTATCATTAAAAATCTAAAAACTTAAAACTAGAAATTAATGACAACTAAGTTACTATATATATATATATATATATATATATATATATATATATATATATATATATATATATATATATATATATATATATATATATATATATAAATATATATATATATATATATATATATATATATATATATATATATTTATATATATATATATATATATATATATATATATATATATATATATATATATATATATATATATATATATATATATGTGTGTGTGTGTGTATATATATACATATATTATATATATACATATACATATATATACATATATATATATATATATATATATATATATATATATATATATATATATATATAATATATATATATATATAAATATATACATGTATATATATATATATATATATATATATATATTTATATATATATATATATATATATATATATATATATATATATATAGATATATACACACATATAGATATATGTATATATATACATATATATATATATATATATATATATATATATATATATATATATAAATATATATATATATATATATATATATATATATATATATATATATATATATATTGATATATGTATATATATATATATATATATATATATATATATATATATATATATATAAATATATATATATATATATAGAATTTTCATATATTAGTAGATTTTAAAGAATAACCTCTACATAATTTAGCTAACCCTAATACCCAGATATTGCTAAACTTAAAGATTACTTTAATATTACCTTAGTTTTCATTGAGGTAGGGCATTGAGGTATTTTATAAAGATGAAGTGCCTAGATTTTATTTTACTGAAATGGCGTTGCAAAATAGAGTTTTTTTTTTTTTTAATCGAAGTCATAGAATGGAAAAGAACTCTATATACGCATGTTGCCACCTCATGTTCCCTATGTATGATCTTAGTCTAGAGGTAAATGAATTCAAAATATGATCCCATTCAAAGTTGATGTGGAATAAATCTTTTAGACAGCCTTCATGTTTCTCATAACTAGGGAGTGGTGTTAGAATTTAGTTGACTTGAATAGAATAAAATTCTTCATAATTTTGAAAATGGGAAAAAAAATCGGTTAGCGCTGT
>NC_090728.1:129464571-129494571 GCF_036898095.1 Palaemon carinicauda
CAACAGTACTGTAGCTATATAGAAGCCTGAATGTTACATTCTCCCCTTCTATTAGAACCTTCTTTCGGAAAAAAGGCAGTCTATTAGACTTTTACCTCCTTAATTACTGTATACATTTACAGTAAAGGATAGCCCTTTTTTTCCATACTGTCTCTCTTTCTGTCTTGCTAGGTCTGCCGGGTATTCCGGCAAGTCATAGCTAGACCGGCAACATACCGGATCTCAGTATAGTATATGCTGTAGATAGAAAACTACTATATTTCTTGTACAAGTAGTTATATCCAATATATTTTGGATATCCAGCTCTGGCATTTGCTGAGCCTAATCCTATATTGAATGAATATGATTTCTTCAATATCCTGATTGGAAATCAGTTTAGGATTACCCTACAATATTAGATACTTCAAGGCAGGAGTTATACACTCCTAACCTTTAAGAGGTACAGCCTTTTCTTGAGTCTCCCTGATCAGGAAACTATAATTTAATTTAGTAGGAAGACTACAGCAAATGACTTGAGTCAGATATACTAATATATGTCCTTAATTTTCTAGTCCATCTGGCTTTATGCTGGATGGACCCTTCTGTCTTATGCTGCCTGGTAGGCAGCATAATGACTAGATAACAATACATAGGTACAGTAGTCGATACTTTGCAATATAGACTTACTGCATTTAGAAAACTACAGTACCATGATACAGTAGTATTTTCTAGCATACCTTGGGTATCCTTCAGCGAGTTTTTCTGCTGATACCGCTTATATATTGAAGGAATATTTTCTTCAATAGTCTGATTTAGAATCAGTCATCCTGACCTCACAGTATTAAAATTTTTTGGGACAGTTACTTGATACTTCTCTACCCCTAGGGGTAAGAACCCTTCTACTTGGATTTTCTCAACAGAGAAAGCTACATGTAGTTAATACTAAGGGGAGGTAGCAGCATTTGCTCGCGGGGGTACACAAGTATGTATCTCCTACTATCCCTTTATAGCTTACTATCCTAAGCTATTCTGTTGTAGATGACATTTACATGTTGATTATCAGTGTAATAATCCCTTGTATACTCATTTGGTTTTCCTTTCTTTACAGGAGGAACACCTGATATCTTGTACTGCGGTCCCCTGCAAAGCCAAGAGTAAGGACTTTTACGGTCATAATACTTGCAGGTTGCATGCCCCCCGCAATATTATTTCCGGATCCCTATATTATTGAAACCCACAGGGTTGCAATATATGTCGGGCATTGATGTCTGAAGGTTTTGATAATCCCAAGTCTACAGAGACTAGGGATATAGCTCAGTATAAATTTCGTAACTGGGTGAGAGGCTTCCAAAAGATCTCTCCGGGACATTTCCTACCTAATGATAGGATGCGTAAGCTGTTATTTCCAAAGCTAAGTGAGGAAATAGTAGTGCCTCAGGAGCCAACTACATCCCCTGATGGCGAGAAAACCTTTGGGATCGAGGGCAAGAAGTGCCCTAAGGTAGAAGATAAATATGTTGTGTCGGACTTTCCTCCGCCTATGCTGGCTAAAGAGCCACCGAGGTCAACATCTTCGTCTTCTACCCCTCTATTGGATAATGTGGTACAGTTATGTATCCAACTGAAGAATCAGATAGAGAGTTTTGGTAAACAAAGCAAAAAGCAGGAAGTAAAACACAAGACAGAACCTTGTAAAGCTTCTCTTGTTGCTTCCCAAGGGTCAGTCAAACTACCCGTGAATCAAGACCTTCCTACATGCTCCATAACCAATCCCTGGAGGTTTGCGGAGCAGATGTCGATTTCAAATGGCAATCTCTACATCTCAGAGAAATTAGGTGCTGTTCCTTTGGACAAAATCTAATTTTGGCCAAGCTTTGATGCTTTCCCTAATTGTTGGGTTCGACTGTTGTATGAACCAAAGTCAGGAAAAGGAACGGAACAAAAGGAGGTCATGATTCTTGACCATGGTGAGGCACAGACTATCCTTTCAGGTAATCTGAAGAGGGCGGGTTATTCAGAGACGAAGGTATTCTCACTGAATAACAGACACCCTTCCTTTCTTGCTCCTACTTCACTCGCTTTCCCCTTTATGGGGAAGGCATTTACTTTGGTTACCAAAGCTGTAGAGGCGGGTGAACCATGTCCTACACTCGATGAGTGCAAGCCTTTGTCACCAGCCTTTCCCGGTCAGGAAAAGGATTGGAAGGAAGCCCATTTGATATTTTCGGTAGGAGAATTAGACAAGGATGTCGCAAGTCGACAATTCAATGTATGTCTTCCTAATTTGTCCGATTTGCTCTTGTTTAATGAACTCGAGTCAAAAAAGAGACTTGCGACATCCCTTTCTCTACAAAACTACATAGAGTTGTGTTTAACCTAAAAAAACTCCCCAGGCATGCTCATGGTCATAGCCAAAATGCATATGGCTACCTTGGTAAAGGACCTTTACACCGTTGTGAAGGCTAGGAGAGCATGTAGAGAGTTTGTGTTCGCTGCTGCAACAGTGAAACACGAAACAAGGAAGCTAATATCTTCCACCATCTGGGGTAAAGACCTCTTCCCACAAGAGGTCATTAAGGAAGTAATTAAGAATGCCACCATGGAGAACATAAGTCTTCTCCGGAAATGGGGCATTCCCTCAAAGAGAAAATCTTCTGTGGTTGTGGATCCCCAACCTAAAAAGAAGATAAAAAATACTGGAAATATTCCAGTGACCACAATGCTACAGGCAAATGGTCAGAAGTCTAAACCTGCTGATTATTCGAAGCATAAAGACGCTTCGGCTAGGAGGAACTTTCCCTCAGGATCGCAGGACCTTCGATCCTTTGGTCCAGAGCCTATTCGAAATGAGCCATTGGTGGGAAACAAAAATGTCCCTACTTTCGTCTTCTTACCTTCTCCTACAGTCCAAAACCCTCCTGGAGGAGTATACCTGAGAGCTGTAGAGCATACAGGTAGTAAGAAAGCTATGGCTCGTCGAGTTACAGGGAAGGCCATTTTCTGTTCACGAGAAGGACTCGAGAAATCTCCGAGTCATTCTGAACCCGTCGCCACTCAACAAGTTTATAGTAAACTTCAAGTTCTGAATGTTAATCCTTCTGAGCATATGGACCTTGTTCCAATTAAGGGTGTTCGTAGTCTTACCAAACCTGAAAGGTGTCCCCCGGAACCTTCCATCCAACCACCCCCCTTCCTCCTATCTAGGATTCATGTCACGAAGAGTAATATTCATCCTAGAATAGATACGTATCAAACTCACAGTCCTAAGTATCTTCATATAGATGACCCGGTTCCCGGGACATCGCAGATGCAACATTTGCCTCTAGAAGTCTCGACTTTCTCCAGATCTATGGTTTCGATAGCTAAGAAACCATCGAAGCTTTCAGTCACATCATCTCAATTTCCTCTTGAGAATTTAAAAGGAGCTCACAAGGTCCATCAAGAGACTCGGCTGATCGATCAGATTCCCGAAACGCTAACAAGGGAAAACGCTAAACTTTCCCTGCTTCGCAATTCTGACAGACCTTATGCAATGAGCACATCGGAAAGATGCGTTAAGAGTCTGGAGAAAACACGCATCAAATGCTTGAAGAGATCAAATATGACTTCACAATCGAACATCTCGTAAGGTTCTGGTGAATTTACCCATCACTTTCTTAAAGGAATGGCACCTAACAGCAGTTCACTTACAACTGATCCACGATGTGACGGTGGATACTCTATCTCAATCCAAGGAGATAGAGCTGGAATGGTCCATGGACGCAGACATATTCCATCCCAGATGGGAACAAGTCCCGGAACTGCAGCTCGTTCTTTTCATCACGAGCATCTTCAAGAAAGTACCTCGTTAAATAGCCCCTTACGAGGATCCTCTAATGAGGCTGATAGACTAGATGAGGCCGGTCCTAGTTCCGATCCTAGCTATATTACTGAAGATTCAAAAATAAACTGCCTTAGGTTTATCACGGAGAACCCAAACCCCTCATTTCACGAATTTCTTACCCTAGCGGTTAGAAAGAGGTTTGGGATCTCAGAAGGCAATATAGAATTCTTAGAAGAATACAAGGCTAAGTCTACTAGAAGACAATATGAGTCTTCCTGGAAGAAGTGGGTGGAGTTTGTTAAATCAAAAGAACCGAAAGAAATTTCTATGAACTTCTGTCTGTCCTTCTTTGTCCACCTTCATAGCCAGGGGTTGGCGGCCAATACGATAAATACGTGCAAATCGGCCTTGACTAGACCTCTCCTATATGCCTTCCAAGTGGATCTGGCAAATGAAATCTTTAACAAGATTCCGAAAGCATGTGCTAGACTTAGGCCTGCAGCACCACCAAAGCCCATCTCTTGGTCTTTGGACAAGGTATTACATTATGCCTTATTGGTGAACAATGAAGATGGTTCTCTTAAGGATCTAACCCAAAAGGTTATTTTTCTGTTCGCAATAGCCTCTGGGGCTAGAGTTAGTGAAATAGTGGCTCTATCGAGAGATGAGGGCCAAATTCAGTTTACAGATTTAGGAGAACTGAATCTCTTTCCTGATCCATCATTTCTCACTAAAAATGAGCTACCCGCTAAGAGGTGGGGTCCCTGGAGAATCTGTCCTCTGAAGGAAGATGTCTCTCTATGTTCTGTAGAGTGTCTAAAGGTCTATCTTCGTAGAACTTCAGACTTCAGGCGAGGACAGCTCTTTAAAGGAGAAACTTCGGGATCAAATTTATCTCTAAATCAACTAAGGGCGAAGCTCACCTACTTTATTTGTAGAGCGGATCCGGACAGTACTCCCGCAGGTCATGATCCAAGAAAGATTGCTTCATCACTGAACTTCTTTCAGTACATGGACTTTGAGCGTCTTTGTTCATACACTGGATGGAAATCATCCAGAGTGTTTTACAAACACTATGCAAAACAAGTGCATGAACTGAAACACTATGCAAAACAAGTGCATGAACTGAAACACTTTGTAGTGGCGTCAGGTGGTGTATTGAAACCTTCCCCCTAATTTCTGTGATAAACAATTTTTGGTTTGGGTCCTCACTTTTCCTTGGTCATGCACTGGATAAGAATCATCCAGGATGTTCTACAAACACTATGCTATGCTAGTCCATGATCTGAAGCAATATGTGGTGACGTCAGGTAACTTATTTACTCTGCCGTTTATTCTACGATGAACAGATAATTGACTGGGACTGTCAGTTAAGGGGAGAGGAAGTCATCCTTTTTAAGTATGTCTTCTTTTATTTAAGTGTTACCATGGTAACACTAGCTCTGTTCTAAAATCCCAGGTGTGGAATTATACAGATAGCACTAGTGCCGGTGTAAGAAGTACATAGTGCAGTTAATGGTAACCAGTAGAGGAATTATGAAGAGCGATTATCTTTTATCTTCTCGTTTCAGGTATAATCCCATTGTCAGACTACATTCGTTTTGCTAACCATCTCTTGTAGTCATTTATTAGAAATAAATGTCTATTAGAATGTAGTGTGACCACCTTCGCCAAACAATTGTATCTATACATGCCAGATTTTTTATCTACCTAGAATGCATCCTTCACATATCTGTATGCATCAAAGGTTAGACATAAGAGACACTGATGTCATTTTGGCCAAATATACAACTTGAGCCGATTTGTATATTTGTAATAATTATATATTACATATTTAAAACACATGTCGTAATAGGTCATTGTGGAAGTAGAAGCTAGTGTGAGAAGTGCTGTAGTCAGATCATAGCAGGATGTGAATACCATATCTCAGCAATGTAACATTTTTATGAAGAATAAAAACATATATGAATCGTGAAAAAGAGTTGTGTCGCAACCGGATGCAGGTGTCTTCTTATATATATTAATGTTTAGTTTACATTATGTATTTAAATGCTGAGATAACTGACTATACGATATCTGTGATATCGATATTTATAGCCAGTTATTACTAAGATGTCATACGGAATGGTCATCCGACCAAACCATCTATACTCCTGTGATGGAGATGTTAACACTGTTGTTCTTAAAGAATAAACCAATTTAAAGTTAACTTACTTGACTTTACTTGAAGATGTAACATACCAATTAACATACTTAATGTGTGTTAACAACAATAGCACAATAATATATTCAGTGTGTACTTAAGTTTGGTCATACTATTTATGTTAACCTTGAAATCCCTTTTCAACTGTCTAGATGACTCTTCCCTGTATGAGGCAGGAAGCACTAACATTGTTTATGATTAGTGATGATGACATATAACGTTATTGTCACTAGTTTCATATGGTCAGTATGACCATTGAAAAGGTTGATATAAGGTTTAGGCACTGATGGAAAATCCACAGATACATTAATGCTCTGGTATGCTTCCATCAGCACGACATGGCTTGAGCCCCAAAAACGGATTTTGAGCGAAGCGAAAAATTTATTTTTGGGTGAGATAGCCATGTCGTCCTGATGGACCCACCCGTCTCTTCTGTAGAAGAGATCTTTAGTTTCCCTCCCGTAGTACAGTATCTGTAACAGCCTATGCTCAATGATACAAGGAATGGCCACTATCGTAGGGATGGCGCTATTGTACTATCGATAGTAGTAGGGAACGGGGATGGCCTTTGCAGGGCCCCCCTTTTATTTTTGCCACACCTCCTCGAACGTAAAACTCTATCTGGGGTGCAGATTGCTATGAGGTGTGCCATTACGTCCTTAGGCGATATCCCTTCTTAAAAATTTAAGGGATATTCGCTCCAGGAGTTAGAATTCTGGGTACCTTCGGTAAATTCTCTGGGATATATCACTGTAGTCACAAAAAACCTAGGAAGGTACTTATGAAGGAACTTCCGTCAGGACGACATGGCTATCTCACCCAAAAATAGATTTTGAGCGCCGTTATATATATATATATATATATATATATATATATATATATATATATATATATATATATATGTGTGTGTGTGTGTGCATGTGTGTACAAATGTATGAATGTATATACACACACATACATACATACACACACACATACATACATACACACACACACACACACACATATATATATATATATATATATATATATATATATATATATATATATATATATATACTGTATATATATATATATATATATATATATATATATATATATATATATATATATATATATATATATATATATATATATATATATATATCAACGTATGTGTACTCTCTGCTGGATAAACCAAAACAGATCTTTACCGACATTAATATGAGTTTGAGTTTATATATATATATATATATATATATATATATATATATATATATATATATGTATATATATATATATATATATATATATATATATATATATATATATATATATATATATATATATATATATATATATATATATATATATATATATACATATATAATATATATATATATATATATATATATATATATATATATATATATATACATATATATATATATATATATATATATATATATATATATATATATATATATATATATATATATATATATATATATATATATATAAAACTGGTTTTAAGTATCTTCCTGACCAACAGATTAGATTAAACCCCATTTTAAGCTTCATGGTTATTGATAGTATGACTTCTTAATAACATGCATAAAAAACGATGTATATTGGATTATTTGTCTTGCAATATATTTAGATTATATTCGATAAGTAATTCCTTCATCATTATCCGGCATATCCATCCTATAAATATGGCCAGGATATACTATTCTTGAAAGATTTATAGAAATGGGGTATATTCCTAAACAAAATATTTCATAGGGTAATAGAATCCTATTTTTCTTTTGTTAGATCATTCACATCTATGATCAGCTTAAGATGTATTTTGCAAATCAAAATGCTTAAACTAATATCCTATCCTGACATTTTCTTTACTATTTTCCAGTTTACATTAATCTCAACATCAGTATATCAATGGGTATATTTACGTAATTCTCTTGAATGTGTAGATGAAAACAGACTTATTTACTCTATTGCTGTATGCAAAATCAAAATTACGTAAGTAGAGGAAAATATTGTTTGGTCTGTTATACATATTTAACCTAATCATGTGGCTATCTCTACATATCAGACATTCCAGAACGGGGGAGATTTAATAATAACCCCTTTCATTTAGGGATTTTTCATCTAGGCTACCAGGCTAATTGATACCCTAAATATGGTATTTTTTTGCATGACAAACGTGTATTTTGTCTGTAATATTCATGACTCTTATATTCTTAGAATCAGTTCTGTTTCCAAAAAAAAAAATCATATACTAATTGTTCTCAACGGGACCCGGAGAAATTTAAATAGCCTTACCCAAATTTTAGAGTAACGTTTTTTACTGAATTAGATTTTGTACTTTCTTTTACAGAGAATTATATGAGTTCTGTTATATTCTGTTCACTATGCCCTCTGCAGATACTTTGGGGGAAAAACAGAAATAAATATTTTAGTGTTATTTATAACGAAACTGCACATATTCCAACGGAATTTGCTTTTAGTTTGCAATAGGAATTAAATTCCCTTCATTTCTACCTAATAATCTCTCTCTCTCTCTCTCTCTCTCTCTCTCTCTCTCTCTCTCTCTCTCTCTCTCTCTCTCTCTCATTGTGAGGCTAGAATGTTTCCTATATATCGTTCTACTAATGACGATGAAGTCACCTAATATTCTGATTGATTATTGGTTAGTTCCTATCAGAGAAAAATATTATTCGCAAGAGAGAGATAAAAATCAGAACTTTCAATTGAAACGAATGAAAAGTTCTTTAATTGACCGGCTATGAATAAGTGATAAGCTAATTAATTGCTAGAAGTTGGGCTATTACCTTGAAAGAGGTTGAAAGTTAGACTGATTGTCAGCCAAGCAAGTCATACAAGTGGCGATAGAATTCCTCTCCGAATCCTTGATAATGTAAGTGACTGACGATTGAAAAACACAGTTATCTCCATGAATCCAATGATTAGAAAAACTAATTGTAATAAAAATACGACTACTGGTACTAGTAGTAATATCAATCTCACAAATATTGTCAAAGCAAACAATGTCGTCATTGTCTGCTTTTGTATCGAAAATTTTTATAAGAAATAATCTACTGTAATTTCTTTTGCTAATAAATTATCTTTATTTTTTCATAGCTATTGGAATATTCATGTTATTCTTTTTTGTATTTTCACTTTACCAATTCTTTGTCTGTTTTATTAGGGCAAATTGATAATTCTAAGAACCTCTGCGTCCTAAAATATTAGGAAATGAAGTAAAATTTCCCAAGTATTTTTTTTCACATTCTTCATTTAAATTTTTCACTACTAACTTACTTAATACGAAATTACTTTCAGTTCCCTATTCCATATAATAGACACGTAAATGTACCAGTAAATTCGAGGTCGCTATCTTAATATCATTCAATTTATACTACATTATATAAAGATAGTTTAATGGTTACAAAATTTGTGTATGTTCAAATTCTATACCTAAAGATTTTCTAGACATCCGTTCACCTCAAAAGGACTTTTATATTCTAAGGAATATGAAAGTCTTTTTTTTTCTTTTTCTTTTTTATCACAGCTATTTATATTGATAAAAAATAGCCTGACTTTGTGAAAACACTAACATTCTGCAGGAACGCTACGATTGTGTGAAATCCCAAGAAACATAAGATATAGGAAGGATTTTTCCTCACTTCTATGGATGAAAATAGGAGAACATATCTATTGGTAAGAATAACGACATAAACAAATACTTCAAGGTAATTACTAATAGATTTACACTGAATAAATGAGCCTCAAGAGACCAGAGGGCGTCATTACTTTGATGCATTGCCTTGGGTCCAAAATAGGAGGATAACTTGAATCAGGCACCACACTCATCCCACACGACCTGCGAGTATTACCATATTGTGATACTGCTTGCCTGCATTGTATTATTTTTAATTTCATATATTCACTACTTTCGTTCTTATTACTGATAACAGTAGGATCATATTATTCTACTCAATAAGATGATGACAAAAAGTCCTTAAAACTAAGACCGTGAATTGCAATACAGCTTCTCTAAAATAGAAGAAAAAAAAATTACCTGCCAACATCACATTTCTTCAATAACAATTAAACAAGTTTCAACACTACACATTTCGACTCTTATGAAGCCACAGATGAGGAATAATTACATTTTTCATAGATATTGCTTAATTTCCTCGCCGTTCAACTCTTTATCCCTCGCCTGATTTCGGCTTTTTTTATAACATGGTCGGCTAATAGGGTTGATGCAAACAACCCCACCCCACACGTGTTTGGCCCGTAATTGAGATAGAGGCTCGGGACAAAAACGAGCAGGATAGGCTTCATGAGTCAAAGCGGCAATTGGCACCCATTTTCAAGTTCCAGTAGTAATCAGTGACTGCTCTGAGGGCTGATGAAGTGTGAAATTTGGGCACTTTTTTTTTTGTTTACACCTAAACTAATCAAGATAAGAAAAGGGGTTTACAGCATCATGATCCTCTCATCGAGTAGCAACAGTAGGGGTAATTTTTGGCCCCGGAAAGTCAATCTAATTTTTTTTCTTAATTCACCCCTGGCGGGCGCTGTGTGGAATCATGGGAAACGGCCACCCAAAAGGATAAAGGTTCAACGTGTTTTATATGTTATGTGCAGTTTTGCGACCAGAAACTCTTAGCATCTCTTTGTTAGTGCTGATAATATATATTACGTCACGTCATATTTTGTAAGAACTAGCACCTACCGTATTTCACTATTTGGCTCAGTATAATCGGCATTATAGGATTTCCTCGGTGCTGACCCGTGGAATTGTTCTACCCACATCACGAGCCCAAAATGCTTGAACCCACCCACATACTAGATTCTGGGGTTCAACTTTTCTTTCGCCACCCTCTCTCATACTTCTATTTCCTCTCATTTCTGATACTGTTTACGTGTATTAATCCAAATAAAATGTAGAACGATGTAGAGAACTAAACGGGAAGAAGCAAGTGCTATTTCCAAGATTGATGTCTATGGCTCCAAATGAATGTGTATGTAGCAGCTACTTGATCAGAGTAGAATATTTTAGACATGAAGGTGATATTTTAAAATAATTATAAAATCTGCAACTAGGTAGTTAAAATATGACCCGAAAGAACAAGAAGTCGTGTGCTCATTAATGTTTCTGGAATATAGACGGTCTTTTTCGGGCACATAGAGATAAACATTTTTCCCCGTCACACAGACTTTAGAACTAATTTGCATGACTATCAATAGGATAAAAAAATCCATTTAAATTAAATAAAAATATTTTATTCTTTTTTCATTTTTATTATCTTCAGTCTCAAGTAACTACACTGTCCTGAAAACAAATTATCTCTTTTTGCCGCCTCACTCTCTCTCTCTCTCTCTCTCTCTCTCTCTCTCTCTCTCTCTCTCTCTCTCTCTCTCTCTCTCTCTCTCTCTCTCTCATTTTGGGTGATGGAATGTCACCAACATAACACCCTGCGGCTAGACAAGAGGTTTTATAATTTTCTGACTAATTATGCGTTCAATCTTATGAGAGGAAAATGTTACGAGCAGGAGATAAATGAAAATTAGAGCTTACGAACTTGCGAATAACGTTGTCTAGACCGAAAGAAGAATAAAAACTTTTAAATCCCTTCTCACGAATACGTAATATTCTAAATCACTTTGCAGAATCTAAGGCTATTATTCTGAAAGAGCTCTGAATGTTTTCAAACTTTGATAATGGTTAATCATAAAAGCGTGGATAAATTTCATCTGCAATTACACATAGTAAAAGTGACAGATAGTGGAGATATAAAGAGATTTAATTACATTTCTATTTAAAGACATAATAATAACGATACTACTTCTACTACTACAACTACTACTACTATTACTACTACCTATACTACTTCTCCTGCTACTGATAATAATAATAATAATAATAATAATAATAATAATAATAATAATAATAATAATAATAATAATAATAATAATAATAATAATATTTCGGTAAGACACTCCATTTTATGCAAATTTTATTCATAATAGTGGCTGCCTCAGTGGCATTTATTTGACACGTATAAGACACATAGTCTTCTTCTCAATAGCACTGCAATTTGCCAGGAACTGTGCTCTTCTCATTCTTAGAGATGATATATGTTCATTCGTAAATGAATGAATTCATTACTTAAAAATGTGTACATTTAAATATTAGTTAATGAACGAAGTGTAAGGGATTTGCAGCGTTCGGTGATCGATCTTTCTTCGTTGGTTCCAACAATGAGGTCAAGTTACAGTGCGTTTCATGCAGAAAGGTACATTTTTTTTATCATAAAGCTAGAAGTTAAACTGAAAAATGAAGGCTTCTTGACTCTCTTCAAATGAATCCAGGTAGGTCTTAATCCATGTGGTTGTAGCTGTGCCGGGAGGCATGCTCTGGGCCAAGCGATGATGCAGATGATCTAATCATAGGACTCTAATGTGTGCAAGATTCTTGATTAGAGGAATCTGCTCTCCAATTGGCCGTGGTGCTCGCTGGGAGAGGATTCGTTTCAGGCAAGCTGTTGTTCCACTCATTTGTGCTGTCGTAATCGGTGTCATCATTGTCAGTGTTGTCATGATTGGTACAGCTGATTGCAGTAGTGGGGCAGGGGGCATTGCTCTTTCATAACAGTAGAATAACAAGTTTTCTAACATATAAGCCGACCTGACCTATATATGAGATACATTGATGATACCTTCGTTAAGGCTACTTCCTCAAAGTACATGGGCGAACTACATCGCATCTTTGAGGAGTGCAGCTCCCTTCATTTTATGCTGCTGCACAGCTCCAACTGACGACTCCTCTTCCCGGATGTCGCAATTGAAACCACTGAATCTGGGTTCCATATGACTATCCACAAACGAACATGGCGCTTTGCCTCAAGGGTGACAACAAATGCCCTGGCAGACACAAGACCTCTGTCATCAAGTCTTTTATGAAGAAGTCTCTGGCTCATTGCTCCCCCTGGAAGGTATTCATGATGAAATGGAAAGTACATCACTGGCCGTTGTGGACAGCTTATATCCCAACAGGCAGGTCAATGGAGAGACCAGAAAAGACTTTAACATCTTTTATAGAGAGGAACAACATAGCATAACCAGCACAACAAAAATAAGTATCTGTTGTAAGAAAAATCATGCACTGTAACTATGATGAAAAAGCCATTCAGGGCATTGTAAGGAACACCTTCCCTCTACAACAGTGTTTCCCAACCCTGGGGTAAATTACCCCAGTGGGGTAATGGACCCGTATTTTTGGGGTAATCAAGATGTTCTGAAATTGAGTTATTTACATTTCCATAATTAACAGAGTCAACGTGTCATCTGATGCCCGTGCAGCCCTTTCTGTAACCAATCCCAGAATAGAGAAAATTGCACAGGTAAAACAAGCTCAACCCTCACACTGAAAAACCAGAGCAAACATAAAGTGATTACTAAATAATATCTATTAATATTGTTACATTGAATATTCTGCACTGATGATGGTTCATTTTGATATCCATTAAAATGGAAAAGTTTGCATTTGTTTTTTATCCTTAACTATAAGCAGCCAATAACGGGCTACATGATCCATACAGTTCATCAGATGGCTGCAAAAAAACATCCGATGTTACCGGGTATATGTTCAATGGGGTAATTGATTAGTTGGAAATAAAATTTTAGGGTAATCATTTAAAAAAAGTTGGGAAACACTGCTCTACAAGATGACATAGAGCTCAACTTCGTAGAATAATAGAAAAACACCAAAACTAAGACGTTGATCATAAAAAATAGCCCAGTCACTTTCGTACATGACTATATAAAGAGAGCAAATATGGTCTACCGATACCAATGTCTTGTTCGAGATTGCCCTAGAAACTACGTTAGGATGAACATCATCCAGCTCTCTAAATACCTCTTCTATCATCTACACAAAGGTGTCATTAAGGCCCTACTGGTCCAGCAGGAGAAACCTATCCTCAACACAAAGCAAGCAATGTTTCTCCTACCTACCTGCTGAAGGAGCAATAGCCCCCACCCCCTCTCACTGATTACAATCAGCCATGACAATCGTTGACAACACCGACAACGACAGCTTCAATGAGCAAAGCAACAGCTTTCCTGGAATGAATCCTCTCCCCGCAAACGCCTCGGAGAGTAGATTCCTATATCCAGAAATCTCGCACACATACTCTTCAGCCCAGAGTATGCCTCATGCCACTGCTACAATCCTCTCTCGTGGGGCCTCTCCAGTCAATGAAAACTTGGCGCAAGGATTAAAACGTATCCAGATTCATATAAATGATCCTACGAAGCCATCTTTTTTAAGATTAACTTTATATCTGATGATAAGCAGGCATACCTTGCTGGTTGAAATTCATTGCAACTTAACTTCACCACTGAAAGAGTTGTAGAAAGATCAATAACCGAACCCTACAATGCCTCTGGACTTCGTACATAAACTTATATACACATGCACACTTTTTTAAGTAAAGAATTAAGTATTTTCTTATTAATACATATTATCCTTAAGAATAAGAATGCGGCAAACAATGGCAAATAGTAGTGCTGTTGAGAAGAAGATTAGATTGACAGAAAAGGTTTTCTACAAAATTAGTGACACTGTGGCAGCCATTATGCTTTATTATATTGACATCAGTATTTCTGGCCAGGCTACAAACCTACTATGAGATTCAGGGCCTCTGTAACACGGTTTTTTGGACTTTGCTCCTTATCAAAGCATCGGATGCAGCTGAAAGTTGACATATGTATATTTTACAACCACACACAAATTTTGTCAGCATTATCAATAACCTAAACTCGATAGTTTTAATTTTTATAGAGTAAAAATGATCTAGCCGACGCCATGGCCAGTGATAACGAGCCAAGAGTCGAAAACATTCATTACGTAAGCAATGTAAACATCTTTTGACAAAATTTTGCCCCGCCCATCCACCAGACACCCATTCACCTTCTTCCATCGGCTCTGAAACCCATAACAGTCAAGAATGGCTAACAGGATTTGGAATTGCCCCCGTGGTTGCAAAGCTGCATTTGTCTTACGACTTGCAACTTTATACAGTCAAGAAAAAGCCGTGGCCATATTTACTATAGCCTGAATAGGTAATTATTCAGTTTCTAGTTTAAATCCAATGTTTATGGTCTGATTTGTATTTAGCGTAACATGCTTATAATACTTGTAATGTCATTCAGGCTTTTGAACATTTCCATTAACTATTCACTATGCCACCACGAGAGAAAGAAAGAGAGAGATTGTATGTAAACAGTCTTTATATAACTAATTTTGTTAAAATAATATTTTTTGTGCTAAAATCTCCATCAGACCAACGGATCATCCGATATAATTTTTGTTCTTCTTCTTAGGCCATACGACCGTGTTGGCTATGTTTTGGGCATGACTGCATTTTGTAAATAAATCAGGAATAGTTTTAGGAGTTTTATTTGTACATCTAATGGGAATTTATAGAAGTAAAGTGAACATAATTAATTTATCCTTTAAAATAATTACTACATGTAGCCAAACAAATAGTAGTAAAGATGATAATGCAATGAAGGAATGATACCATACTTTATCTTTAGCTTCAACATCGGCAATAACATACCCAGTTGCCATAATTTGTCCGCTTAATGAAATAACCTATCATCTAATGTTAAACTTAATTTCTGAGGAGGCCATGGCTTATTGCACAGTGAAAAAACATGACAAAGACTTTATGAATGGCGGAACGATACATAAATGTGGGTGGGGTATCTGTGCTAGTAATACTACTGTAGCAGTATAGCCGCAACAGTAGTATACATGAATTAAACGTTTAGGCCAACTGCTGGGATCCTTGAGGATCATTTAGCACTTCTTACAACTACTCGAGAAATGAGTTTTTATAGCCAGAATTTAAATTTTCTGATCCAACAATGTCCATGATAGCCTTCAGTGTTATCCTGAATTATAACGAGGCCAAAGTGGGTGGAGCCTCTTGAAGTCATCATTCTGACGATAATTATTGGTGAAGGTTTAAAGCCAAAATACGGTACCGGCTTTCTTTTTTTTTTTTTACAGTAAATAGGTAGGTAGATAGACAATGAATAAAAATTGCTTGACATTGGATATAGCCGTTATCAAATCAAGCTGGTCTACTACGTTTTTGAAAATTACCAACAATTCCATACACTTTGTCAATCTGATTATGACCTATAAAGTAGACTGTAATTTCTTAGGAAACTTATTTTGGGAGTTAGACAAATAATCGAAGTGTTTTTGTATTTATTAACATATTTTGTTCATTAAGGTGTACTGCTTTGCTTTTATTTACCCTTTTGTGTTATTGTTGGCAGAGGTATAGCCTTCGTTACGTATAACCAATCATCGATCGAGAAAGAGAGAAGAAATGCCGTCATAAGTTACGTAACGAGTGCGTTCGAAACCTTTTCTCTGAGTAAGTTGGCCCGTCTTCAAAAATCGTCACTTTTACTTAATAAAGTACCAAATTTATTCAACCTACGTAATGCAGAATATAGTCAAAATTTATGTGTAGATATAATGTGCATTCTGAATAAGCGTTATAGTTATGAAATTCATAGAAAAAAAGTTATTGCGAAAAAACCGTGTTACAGAGGCCCTGAATCTCATAGTAGTTGATAAAACATAGTATAAGAACAAGGACTACTACAGAGAAGGGGAACTTATTATTGAATGGTATTAGACAGGTTAAGAATAAAAAGAATATTCGGAATGATAAGAAAACAATACAAAATGGTTTAAAATCATGATCAATTCAATATAGATCAGTCGAATGTAAATTATGAAAGAAGATTCAAGTCATCCTGATTAATGAAAAAAGTATTTGCAAAGACTCTGGACTTTTGAAGTTCTACAGATTCAACTACCATGTTAGAAAGATCATTTGTCAGTTTGGCTGGAGCGGGAATAAACTACGGAGAGTACTATGAAGTACTAAGCCTCATGATGGAGAAAACGAGACTGATAGAATTAACTTTTTACCAGTAGTACGGCATACTAGATGGTACCATCTGGGAAGATCAAAGTGCAAAGGATGATCAGAATTAGGAAAAATCTTATGCATCATGCATAAAGACCTCAATAAATGACGGTGCCAGATATGGATAACAGCATCAGAGATGAGGACTTTGATAGACCACAAGTTTTTGACCAACAAGTTATGGCAGAAGAAGAATTAAAACATATCCTCTGGATAGATTGATTACCAAAAAATCTTAAAAGTCTTTTTCAATGTGGCATTTATTCAATATGTTATATGAAAATTTACAGGGGCCTCGTGAATAACACGTTAAAAGTTAGCCTTAAAATCATGTGAAACCATATGAACTTCTTGATCACAAAAAAGGGTTTCCTACATAGCATTAGAAATTTTAAAAAGAGCACCATATGCTCTACTGGCTAAATTTAGGAAAGCCATCCTGTAAACTGGGGAATAGATGATTACCTTCAGCATGTGTATTTGGATGTTTGGTAAAAGATGTTCGAAAACTTGAGATAATAAAGGGATTATGGAAAATGATTGCTAGTTAGCAGGCTAGTGCTACCAACAGCATGCCGACCTACTTAAGTAATATTTGCAATTAACTAATAAGTACGAAGAGAGCTGGTTTTTATTTGGATAAATATATCTAAGGACTCAAGAGGTTATAAATCAGCTGTCTTTATATGAAATTAAAGAGAAATATCATCAAGGCTTAACCCTCCGTTTCATTATGAACTAGTAAAAGGAGTCTTATTTCCAATGGACCGAAGAGCCGAGCAAGTTAGTTTACCTTAAGTAAAACAGGAATGAGGAAGGTCGAGTCTATCATTGTTCTGCTTACGGCCAGACGCAGGACAAACTCACCTGATTCAAACAGAGGAGGCCACGTCAAGTCTGCACCAAAAAAGGCCTACTCAAGGAATGACCATCATTTATGTTTCTGGGCTGTACCTGAAAAGGTATCTGTTATTATCAAATTGTATTGATTCTAAATTAAATTGTAAACTCTGAGCAACAGCTCTTAGCTGAGTATAGTTATTCAAAATCAAATCTGATTTATTATTTTCCCAAAGATGATAAGCCATTGGTTTCTTAAATTATCACCTCTACACTCATTATTTAACACTTTTTAATTCTTCCTTCAGTACTTTAACACACGCGAAGGAATGCACCTATCAATTACGTTGATCCGATTTTTATTTACAAGACCAAGAAAATTGATCTCCTTCTGTAATTTGATGAATCAAATTGGAAAAGATCGTTCAAATGTAACTTCAATCCGTTTTACACATTAAAACCTACGCTCATTCTTAATTGCAAACAGCACCAAGCATGATTAGATTTCCCAAGTGGAAGACCACCCATGTTTGTTGTAACAGCGGGGAACCAGCGTATACCAGGTCTAATCAATTATTCATCTTTCGTATGTCGTCATTTATGATTTGTACACCTTGATTCAGCAGTATAATCCTCCTAAGCCTTGATAATTATTAGAAGATACTGAATTCAATCATTCCATATGGGGATCTTTGAAACAACTAACAAGCCCAAAAGAAGCTTTCCAATAATTTTCTAGTATATTACCAAGAGGGGTAAGAAGAGAATAGTATAAGGAACCATTCAAGTCTAGATTTATTATACCGGTCTCAAACTCTGAGGGGCTGAATCTCATAACATCTACAATCATTGCAGGACTTATGAGAAGCAAGTTCTAACATGCACAACCCCTTCGCCTTAGGTATACCATCTTGTTTCATAATTACTCATTTCTTAAAACTTAGATTAAACAGCTAAGAAAGGGACCTCTTTTGAGAAATTAAAGAGAAAACTATTGAATCATATACTGGGATTTAAAGATTTTTATCTAAATAATCTCTTTTTATGTTTATTACAATTTCAATTAAAACTATTAATTTTAGTTCTTTGATAGAACAGCAAAGTTCCTTATGAACCAAAGAGTTGTGATGGGATGTTGCAACAACCACCCTCACACCCTTGAATCACTATAACTGACAAATGTCTACTCTGCACAACTTTCCCCTTACGTTATCAGCAGCGGGACTCTTAGACGAAAAGGACATAACAACAGACCATAACCTTAAAACTATATTGCTTAAAACTAAACAAAACCCCCAAAAATCACATTTATCAGTAATCATACACTAAACACAAAATAGACATTAACCATACCATCATTCAAATAACCAACAAAACCAAAAACAAAACTTAAAATTCACCGCACACTAAAATTTGTATGTTTATATGATATATTTTATGGATACCAACACAGTTGTCCACACACTAGCCGGACTGTCTTTACGGACAATAACACAGCTTTGTGGTGAACAATCCCCTGTGTGGCTATTTTCCACAACTACCTCCCTGATTGAGGTCCTAGATATCATCATCATCATCATCATCATCATCATCATCAACAGCAATCAGAAGTAAATTCGGTCCGGGTCATCAACAATTATCTAAATCTAAGCCGTCGTATCAAGTTCCTTAAACAAGCCAGGTCATCAACATTCAATTTAACATTCAAGGAAACACTTTCCAAAGGAGGAATTACGGCCTGCAAATGAAAATAAAAAAGAAAAAAAAACTTACGAACACTCCTAACTAACTAAACTATCGCCCTATAATCAAAGATAAATATTAACTGTTCCTATCATTCACAATCACGACAAGCAAATATAAACAAAACTGTATTCACTCAAAAAATCAGTAATCACTTCCACACTAGTAAAAATAATAACAATCCAGCATTTAAGCACACAACTACCTCTAGCTGTAGTCAAATCAAAATAATCATTTACCCAAGATATGCACCACCGTCCTAACCTAGCTAAAACATAAACAAACAATCTCATTTATACCAACAGTCTTTCTCACAACAAACAATCGATACACTAACTACCTTTCGCTCGCTGACTCTCTCTCTCTCTCTCTCTCTCTCTCTCTCTCTCTCTCTCTAATCCTGTACATTCCTCACCTCTTACTTTGCCAAATCCTTCTACATTTTCACACAAACACTTACATTATTGTTTTCATTACCCAGTCGCAGTCGGAAACGTGACCTCTACTTCGTGTAACTGGGCCTTCATATACTCTCTCATTCACTTTTCCATATCGCTATCATTCATTGTCCTATCCCGAATCCCATCTATACTACTATCATCTAATATATCGTGCACTATCCCATCTACCTCACTATCATCTGGCCACAACGCGGTACCACTCATAAATACAGTTTTACATACAAAATGTTTATTCTCACTGCTATCATCACTGCTACCTTTCTTCTTGTTTCCTTCTTCTTCATTTGAATACAAAGAATCCAATTCAACGCTCAAATCTTTAATCATTCCCTTCTTACCCTTTATCTTACTTACTACTTTCACCAATTCATGATCATCTTCACTCTCATCCTGACCTTTCTTCTTTTCCCGCATTACTTTTACCTTTCTTCTCATTCTTCCTATCAAATTTTTATTCATCCTTACTTTGCGTAATTCCCTTATCTTCAATCTCAAAATCAATACCTTCCCCATTGTCACTTACCTTAGCCTTCTCTTCCACTATCAACCCATTACTCGAAGCAAAAAACACTCCTCCGACTGCACCTTCACCCATGAACGTTTTCATCATTCCCATTACTTGCCACATCATAGCTTCCATTTATTTCTCCATTCGTTCCTCATTCTCTCGCATCCTCATCTCAAAACCTTCTTCCATTCTTTCAACAGTTCCCTCTAGAGCTTTCAGTTCCTTTCACATCTCTTCATTCTCACAACTCAGCCTCTTATTCTCGTGCAACAATTTCTCCTTGCGCTCCTTACTTGACCGCAATTCCTTCCTTAATACCTTTAATTGCTCTTCCATTGTCATAAACTTGTTCTTCAGCCTTAAATCTAATTCCTATTACTATCAGTCCTTCGTCCAAAATTCCAGCTTCCAATCTCACCTTGGCAGTCCCTGTTCTGGTCCCAAAATAAAGTGATGGGATATTGCAACAACAACGCTCACACCCTTGAATCACTCTAACTGACAAATGTCTCCTCTGCACAAACTTTCGGCTTATGTTATCAGCAGCGCGACTCTTACCCATGAAAACAAACCATAACCTTAAAAATGTATTTCTTAAAACTAAACAACCCCAAAAAATCAAACTTATCAGTAATCATACACTTACACAAAATAGACATTAACAATACCATTGTACCAACCGTGTGTCACACGATCGTACATAGTAACGACATTTCATTTTGTGAATATATCAAACTTGTATCTTCGCTCTCCCCTCGCACTGACAAAGACTTGAAATAACATGTCTGTTTTATTCACCGTTAACTGTTAACCGATGTGGTGTCGGTTGAACAGGAAATTTCTTGTTATGTCCCTTATGCCTTTCTTGTATGGAGTTTATATATATATATATATATATATATATATATATATATATATATATATATATATATATATATATATATAAGAGCCAGTGTTCTGTTATAAACTTACTCAGTTGCTTTCATCCTGCCTTTGAGCCAGAACCTTCTCTTGTCTCGTCACATTGGTGACCCCGGATGTCGACTCGCTCCTACCGCCTTCCACCCCCCCCTCGCCCCTCCGTCATTGGTACTATGGCTGCCCAATTGAAACTTTCGTTGTTCACCAGCGGAGAGGCGTTTGCTTGGTTTCAGCGCGCAGAAGTTCAGTTTCGCACCAACGGGGTGACTCGCTTTTTCAGCTCTCTCAACAACCATTGGGGACCAAAGGGCTTTGCTCGCCCTCAGGGAAATGACCAGTATTGATCGCCTGCAACCTGCAGCAGACGGCTCTCCTCGTGAGGTGAGCCTACTTTGTGCCCTAGACCGTCAAAGCAGCTTTGATGTCCCACTGCATGGATTCCAACTGCTTTACTTAGCTTCCCTGGGTTCTCTTTTGACTAAGCACAACTCCTAAAAACACCCTCGACGTCTCGGCAACTGAAATGGTGTATGTCGATTCGTTGATCGTCCCTGCCAAATTTTTTCCTTCTGCAACCTTCTTCGACGATCTCCAGTGCATACCTCACATCGTTGGAAAATTTACTCCATGCCGCCAGACTTACAAGCCACCAGCAAAACATCACATACCAACAGACTTGCACTCTGCAACGCACGTCTTCCTACACAACGACACTAGCAAGCCACCGCTAACGCTCCCTTACACGGGCCCTTTCGTTGTGATCCGACGCAGTCCAAAAGCCTTCCTACTAAACATTCGTCGCAAAGAAGACTGGGTCTTCATTGATCGTCTAAAACCTGCTTATCTACTGCCAGATGACCCGCTATAGTTTGCCTCTTTAGATCAGGGTGCCCTATCTAACATGTGCATTATGTAATTTTTAGGAGGGGGGAGCCATGTACAAACCGGGTGTCACACGATCGTACATAGTAACGACATTTCATTTTGTGTATATATTACGCTTGTATCTTCACTCTTCCCTAGCACTGACAAGGACCGGAAATAACATGTCTGTGTTTCTCACCGTTAACTGTTAACCGGTTCGGTGTCGGTTGAACAGGAAATTTCCTGTTATGTCTTTTATGCATTTTTTGCATGGAGTTTATGTATATAAAAGCGATTGTTCTGTAATAAGGTTACTCAGTTGCTTTCATCCTGCCTTTGAGCCACAACCTTCTCTCGGCTCGTCACACTACCATTCAATTAACCAAAAAAAAAAAAAACCTTTAACAAAACTCAAAATCTACCGCACACCAATATTTGTATGTTTATATAATATATTTTATGGACACCAACACAGTTGACCACACACTAGCCGTACTGTCTTTACGGCACACTACCACAGCTTTATGGTTAACAATCCACTGTTTGGCAATTTGCCACAACTACATCCCTGATTGATGTCCTAGATATTATCATCATCATCATCATCATCAACCGCAATCGGAAGTAAATTCGGTCCGGGTCATCAACAGTTATCTAAATCGGAGCAGTTGTATCAAGTTCCTTAAACAAGCCAGGTCGTCAACATTTAATTTAACATTCAAGGAAACTCTCTCCCAAGGAGGAATTACGGCCTGCAGAAAAAAAAAAAAAAAAAAAAAAAAAAAAAAAAAAAAAACTTACGAGCACTCCTAACTAACTAAACTATCGCACTATAATCAAAGATAAATAATAAATTGTTCCTATCATTCACAATCACGACAAGCAAATTTAAACAAAACTGTACTTACTCAAAAATCAATAATCCCTTCCACGCTGGTAAAAATAATAATAATCCTGCATTCAAGCACACATCTGTCACTAGCTGTAGTGAAATCAAAATAATCATTTACCCAAGACATGCGCCACTGTCCTAACCTAGCTAAAACATAAACAAGCAATCTCATTTATACCAAGAGTCTTTCTCACAACAAACAATATATACAATAACTACAATTCACTCTCTCTCTCTCTCTCTCTCTCTCTCTCTCTCTCTCTCTCTCTCTCTCTCTCTCTCTCTCTCTCTCACTGGATTTGGCAAACCAAAGATAAAACAAAAATTAATCTTCCACAGTGTGTTAACATAATAAGATTCGATGCAATCCTAAAAAGCAAATTAGAAAATTAGGTTTTACCAAACCAAGTTGCTTGTTAATAATAAAATACCATAAAATCACCATCTCAAGCGAAAATTCATATTCCAATATCAAGCCTGCATATGCAGCCCTTGACTCATGGTCAAAAGGTTACAATTACTCAAGTTACAGTCTAATAGCTTAACCTTGTAAGCATTTTAGAATTCTATAGCTAAAAATTTAACAGAGTTCACATGAAAAGTCATTTATTTACGTTGACGGAGAAACCAAATCAGGAATTTACTTATAATTTATGTCTAAAACAATTATTTACAAAATAAAACAGTATTGCTCTGAGAAAACAAGAAATTTCTAAAAAAAAAATAATAAAAAAAAATGAAAAAAAAATAACTAGCAAAAAATCATTAGTAGCTGATATTCTCAAGAATACTGTCAGTAAAAAAAAACGTCAAGGAATTTACGCTTACACAACGCTACAAGGACGTGTCTTGAATGAATGAGCGACAATACATTCGTATACTCATTGTTTTACTCATCGACAAAGGGTACGACGTTATGCATAAATGAACAAGAAAAATAATGGAATTTGAGTTATTCTCAAGATTAATATCTTCAGCTGATCTCACATATAAACGCAAATACACACATCGAAACTGTACCGAAGGCAAGAGATTGTGACAGCTACTTGACCTAGCACAAACATTCTGAGCAACGACATACGTGCATGAATTATTTTGTAAAAAGGCACGTAATTAGATGTCTAGGATGTGGTCAGAGTGACTAAAAAGTCATATACTCCATACGGTTGCTGGAATATAGGTGATATCTTTCTGCCACATATTCAAGAACTCCATCGCATATTCTAAACCTGGTCTTGATGGGTCTCTACCATCAGATAAACAGCTTCACAGCATATTAAGATTAATTTAACTTCTGTCAACTTTAAATCAAACAAACAAATTATGCACATATTTGTTCGTAGAATCTCTCTCTCTCTCACTCTCTCTCTCTCTCTCTCTCTCTCTCTCTCTCTCTCTCTCTCTCTCTCCTCTCTCTCTCTCTCTTATTAGAATGCTGGAATGGAGTTTGCATAATACCCTCCGAACGAACTAGAAGTTTATTTTTAGAAAAATCTTGTCGGAGCAAGACGGGAAAGATTCCGAAGTCTCTTAAGTTTGCCATAAAAAATAAACGCTCGTTCATCACCTGCGTAGGAATAAGTATTATTCTAAAGCAATTTCCATGACTTACGACTATTACCCAGATAACATTTGTCCACAATTCTCGATAGTGGAAGTGACTGGTAATTAAAGTAACATGTTGATTTTCATATATCAGGTAACTTGGATAATTAAAAATAATAATAATAATAATAATAATAATAATAATAATAATAATAATAATAATAATAATAATAATAATAATATTGTTATTATCATTATTATTATTATTATTATTATTATTATTATTATTATTATTATTATTATTATTAATAATAATAATAATAATAACAATAATAATAATAATAATAATAATAATAATAATAATAATATTTAATCACTAACAACTAGTCCATTGATATTTTATTTACTAATCAATCCCATTTTTTTTCTTTGTTGAAATTCTTTTTGTGATAGATTTTGAACATCAATCTACATTTTGCGTTAGTAAGAGCTTTGTGAACGGCAGTTTTAACTTTATTTACTAAAAAAGTTTTATCAAAGTCAAAAAGGAATTTTTAAAAAAATATTAATTGAAAAAACTTTTAATGGGTGAACTGTTTGACCATGTTGGAATTCTAAATCTGAAAATTTTCTCGAACTCTCTAATTCCAAAAGGACAGGTTTTGTTTCAATTGGATGTAGAATCATAATATATATATATATATATATATATATATATATATATATATATATATATATATAATATATATATATATATATATATATATATATATATATATGTATATATATATATATATATATATATATATATTATATATATATATATATATATATATATATATACATATATATATTATATATATATATATATATATATATATATATATATATATACATTTCTTATTTCTTTATATGATAAAATGTAGGGAAAAACAAATAATACGTTAAGTCACTGTTGGCAAGGAACTTGAACAAAGGAAAAAAAAAAACTTCGTAGTTACAGTCAGGAAAAACTCTTGTAAGAATTTACACACCAAGGCTGCATGGACGTGCCTTGCATGGAATAGCCTCAAAACATTACCTATAAAACTCTTGTTACTCTAAAACGAAAGGTGAAACATAGTGGACAATTAAACAAGAGACCATAATGAAATTTGCCTCAGTGTTAGGACACTTCGAGTGAAACACATTCAGACAGCCATAAGAAAAGAATCAAACAGCTTATAATGGGACTAAGTGTCATAAATTATCTATAGGACTAGATACGTGACTGGGAGCCTAGACTGTGCCTAGAATAAGGATGATATGGCACACATCAAACGTTTTCTGGAATATAAGAGGACTACTTCGGTCGCGTGCAAAAGGAACATCTTTCTCCCATTGCATAAAGTCTTATAACTGATTGGAAACTCTCTAACTCTCTCACTCAACATATAAACACCTTTTGAAGAAAATCATAAAAAAAACTGTGCAACTTAATAATTATCATTTAAGACAGGGGTTCTCAACCTTCTTGGCCCATTGCACCCCTTTCACCATTTGCAATGATGTCATTCCCCCCCCCCCCCCCCCAACTTCCCCGTCTTTTCCAAATTTGTCTGTCTCAAAAAGTGCACTGTATATAATATGCAAATATTACTAAAATCCTTTTATTTTCTTTTTTTCAAACTGAATTATACATTTACAGCTTTACATGGATTACTTTTACAATGGAGTATTACAAATTATTATGCAAATTGAAAATATCGAAGGATATATAAAACTTGAATGAAAGTAAAATAGTTTTTTTTTTTTAATTTATAAGAACTACTTAACAGGTCAAACTGAATCTGATGCAACAAACAAAAAGTTCGATAGGGTAACAAGATATTATAAATCTGTAATTACTTTCATTCAGAAGATTACATTTCATCGATTGACGAAACCTGTGATTGTTTTTTTCTTAGCCAATTCTGGGATACGCGGATGAGTGCTTGAAAGGGCACAACGCAGGTAATTTTCTACCTCTAATCTACTGCACTGCTTCGTTTTAATTTGTAACCGAGTTGAAAAGTCTGACTCACAAAGATATGTCGATACAAATGGAAGCAATACACGGATAGCCATTTCTGCCACTTTTGGGTAGGAATCGCACATCAGAGACCAAAATTCTGTTATTGATTTCTCATCGAACATATCTCTTACACCCGAATCACTTTTTAACTCAAAAACTCATCTTAACAATCATCAGGAACTTTTCCAACCGACAGTTTGAATGGATTTCTGACTAAATCCCACTCATCATCACTAAGTTCGTGAAAATATCGTCTGAATTCATTTTCCAGTGCTGTCAAATGCTACAAAATTTATTTTTTTTTTTTTTGCAAATTGGGGAAGCACCTTGTCTTCACCACAAACATAAAAAATGGATGACAGTTTCTCAAACATTGCTACATTTTCGGCATTTACCCTTTTCTTCTCATTTTCAGGCTTGCTCATGAAAGCTTCCAAGGCATCTACGAATTCTATAATGTCTCTATTCCTTCCTTGCATCTGAAGATACAGTTTATTCAGTTGCTCAATTATATCAACCAAATAGGCAAGACACATGATCCAGTCCTCATCACTCAGCCAGGCAGGAAATTCTGTTTTATCTTGCACTTCAAAAAACAATTTGAGCTCATCTCTAAACTCAAATACTCGCTCAGTTACATTTCCTCTTGAACGCCAACGAACATTTGTGTGAAAAAGAAGCGAATGATGGGTTGCATCCATATCAATACATAACTGCTTGAAAAGTCGTGAGTTTAGAGCCCCTCCTTTGACGAAATTTAAATTTTTAATTGTTTGATCCAAAACCTTCTCTAACAGAGCAGGGAGTGTTTTTTGAGGCTAGTGTCTGACGATGGCTCATACAATGAATGCCTTTCACTTTTGGAGCTCGCTTTTTCATACATACTTGGAATTCTGATTTTGCCCCTAACATAGCTGGTGCTCCATATGTACAACACCCACTGTGATATTATCCCACGAAAGATTTTCTGATTAAAAAAAAGATGAAACCTTCTCCAAAATATCAGAGGCCTTAGTAGTTAGTTCAAGAGGAGAACAAAAGAGAACTCCTTTTTAAATGAACCTGAGTGAACATACCTTGCAAACACCATCAACTGGGAACATGATGCCACATCACTTGATTCATCAAGTTGAATTGAAAATAAGCTAAATGCTGAAGACTTTATCTCCTGCACAACTTGATCCTTGATATTAGCTTCTCAGTTATTTATAGTCCTGGAGTTGCCAAGAAATTCTCTTGGGACTTACTTAATTCCCTAGGGCTCTGTCTCTTCCTCAGTACCTTTTCCAATCCTAGGATTAACTTGGGTGGTCACTTGTATATTACTGTCTAATATCCATTTTTCCTGGGACAGCACATGATATAATCCCAGCCCACGTGACAGGCCAGTTACGCCATAGCCTATAATTGCTCTCCTCGCCCATAAACTTACTTCGGTCACAATTCACCCCCTGAAAGCCCAATATTCACCCCTGGGGGTGAATTTCACCCCCATTGAGAACCTCTGATTTAAGAGATTACAGAGTAAAGACATGGCCTCCGGCTTATAAGAATGTTCTCTCTCTCTCTCTCTCTCTCTCTCCTCTCTCTCTCTCTCTCTCTCTCTCTCTCTCTCTCTCTCTCTCTCTCTCTCTCTCTCTCAACATTATATCTGATATGGAAAGAAAATAATGACAGAATTTTCTTTCCATATCAGATATAATGTTGAGAGAGGAGAGAGAGAGAGAGAGAGAGAGAGAGGAGAGAGAGAGAGAGAGAGAGAGAGAGACAAATGCATATATATATATATATATATATATATATATATATATATATATATATATATATATATATATATACATATATATATATATATATATATATATATATATATATATATATATATATATATATATATATATATATATAAATATAAATATATATATATATATATATATATATAATATATATATATATATATATATATATATATATATATCTTTATCTAAACCTGGCCTAGTTATTACCATTTCAGGCACTGGAACCTCACTTAGAATAGGATTCATACAACTGGATGTAGTTAAGTCATTACTGACGCTAATGTCAACGCCTTCAAAAGGCAAATAGTCTACAACTGCTAGTTTTACATCTCTTGACAATCCTTGACTTATCAAGTTCATCTTCAACAAAGGACAAGCAACACAAGTATTCGGAAACACACCCCAACATATTTTTTCTTTCATACTGATTTTTGCCCTAGTTGGTAAATTCTTTTTCCTAATAAGGTAAACGCTGCTCCGGTGTCCCTAAGCAAGACAACTTTTCTCAAATCCCCTCCTTCAAGCAAAGAACCCTCAGACAAAAAAATATCCGTAAAATTTCCTATTTTCTTTCATAATATCATTTCTGCCTGACGAAATATTATTAACTAGAGACACTGGTTTCTTGACATTCTTCTCCTCTACTGTACAATTCCTTGTTATATGCCCTTTCTTATTACATCGATATCAAATTATCTCTGAACTACTACCTTCCCATTGGCTCTTACAAAACCTAGCATTATTGACCTGGTTTTCCACATGTATAACAATAATAATGATAATCATATTTCCCTATATTACTATTGCTAAAACTACGCTTAGTAGGTTGCATCTTATTAGAGGAATTATTATTTTTCTTCTTACTATCACTTAAACTATGAGAAAGACTGTACTCATCTACGAACCTCATTGCATCTGTATAAGACTTTTCACGCCTATCTTCTATATATAGCTTGATGTCTGGAGATATGTTATCTTTGAGGGTTTCGAACAAAAGTAAGATCTTCAGATCATGAAAACTATCTACTTCAGCGGAAGTTAACCAATCATAAAATGATATTTCTAACTTCTATCCGTCTTTTACATAAGTACTGTTCTCATCTCTTTTCGTAAACTTCTAAATTTTCTTACGGCACGCCTCTGGTACTAACCTGTATGCAATAAGAACAGTTTCATTAACAGTATCATAGTCTTCACTTTCATCATCAGACATACAACTATACACAGAAAGTGCCCTACCACATAAGACTGACTGTAAATACAAAGTCACCCTTGTTTTTTGCGACAACTTTACTGTGTTCATTAACTTTTACAAAATATATGAAAATATTTCGTACATTTCCCTCATATAAAT
>NC_090728.1:129499759-129509759 GCF_036898095.1 Palaemon carinicauda
AGAGAATGGAAAATGGCTGTCTGCTAAAGAAGGTGATGAATGCAAGAGTTGATAGGGGAAGTACAAGAGGAAGGCCAAGGTTTGGGTGGATGGATGGAGGTGAAGAAAGCTCTGGGTGATAGGAGGATAGATGTGAGAGAGGCAAGAGGGTGTTGCTGGAAATAGGAATGAAAGGCGAGCGATTGTGACGCAGTTCCGGGTAGGCCCTGTGGCTTCCTCCGGTGCCTTAGATAACCGCGGAGGTAGCAGCAGTAGAGGATTCAGCATTATGAAGCTTCATCTGTGGTGGATAACGGGGGAGGGTGGGCTGTGGCACCCTAGCAGTACCAGATGAACTCGGTTGAGTCCCTTGTCAGGCTGGGAGGAATGTAGAGTGTAGAGGTCCCCTTTTTGTTTTGTTTCATATGTTGATGTCGGCTACCCCCCAAAAATTGTGGGGAAGTGTCTTGGTATACGTATGTATGTATATTGAAGTAGTAGGTCCCCTTCACACTTGACAAGGACATAATTACCAGTTTGCCATTATTGACCGCTCCACTTATAAGCCTGAGCCATCCCCATGCAAACTGTAACATTCGCCTTATGTACACCTGCCTTATTCTTAGGGTAGATAGCAAGATTTGGTATCCCTAAGCATATTACTTCTGACAGGAGTACCAGTTTCCTCTTCCAATTGTAGATATCATTAGCGAACCTCCTTTGCATCACTCCACATCAGTCAGACAACCACCTACAACACTCTAGCTAACAGAATGGTTGGACGTTTTCATCACACCCTCAAAGCAGCTTTCATGTCCCTATGCAATGACTCTGACTGGTTTACTCAGCTTTCTTGGATCCTCCTTGAACTAAAAGCCTTATATAAATGGCTCTGGATGTCTAGGCCACTCAAATGGTGTATGGCCACCCGTTAGTTGCCACTACCAAAATTTTTCAATCTTCAACCTCCTTCGACAATCTCCACTCCTATATCATGTTGAGGGAAAATTTACTCCATGCTACCAGACTTACAATCGTCACTCAATAAAATACATACCAATAGATTTGCACATGGCAACACACGTTTTCATGCGTAATGATTCTAGCAAGCCTCTCCTAACGGCCCCTTACGCGTGCCTTTCCTTTTGATCTGTTGCAAACCGAAGGCTTTGTAAATGAACATACATTGCAAAGAAGATTTGATCTCCATTCATTGCCCAAAACCAGCGTATCTCCTGCAAGATGACCCGCCTATAGTGCAGATCTCAAGAGCAGGGTGCCCTATTCCTCATGTTTGTCTTTTTAGGGGGGAACCATATATCGCATGTGTTGCATACACGCTCAAGCACTGTAACGGTATTGCTTTCTTCTATCCTTTCCCCCTTCCCGTACTGAAAATATGAACTGTTTAAGCTTGCCATCTTATGTCTCTTATCGTTTGAATTTAGTGTCATCTTGCTCTCAGCTCTCTGATTATAAACTCGTTGTCTTGTTGAATAATGCTAGTTACATTCATCTGGCCTCTCTGTTGTTACCTAATAATCACATCGCACTGCTGTTACACGTCAGATACAAGCGGTGGATGTGAGTTATAATTTTCCGGCTGGGAAATTTGCAAAAAGAATCAGGGGCATCCCTTTCATTGTAAAAACATAAGAGTATCTACCATTGTCCATTGATTTAATAAAGTATACTTCACAGTGTCCTTTTGGATAAAATGTTCACTCGAATCAACCGAACGTTGCCTTTGAAATTAAAAGCCCTCTTGAGGTAGAATTGCCACTACAATGTTGTCTCTCTCTCTCTCTCTCTCTCTCTCTCTCTCTCTCTCTCTCTCTCTCTCTCTCTTCTCTCTCTCTTTCAAGTAAGTTCGCTATTAAAGAATACCGTGGTGATAATAATGTTAAGGAAAAATAGATTTGATATCCTGATATATGATAAAGAATAACATTAACTCAAATACAATATTTGATAAGCCAAGATAATCAAACTTTAAAAAAATATATACGGCGTATATTTGATGAATGATGTGTTAAATGAGCAAGGCAATAGTTTTAGTCTCCTCATGAAACAAAATCAATAAAATAATATATGTAGAATGAAAATAATTTATTCTTTTTAATAAAGACCAGCGAAAATAGCAACTTCACGATCGAATGAAAGTTATTGTATACATTTATATATAAAAAGACAAGCGTCTTCAAATGGTGATATTTATTCTGGGTATTATGAATATTTCCCTAGGTCCTCTCTCTCTCTCTCTCTCTCTCTCTCTCTCTCTCACCTCTCTCTCTCTCTCTCTCTCTCTCTCTCTCTCTCTCTCTATGGTAAGGCTAAGGTCCCAGATTGGACAAGAAGAAAAATATGGGCGAGTTTCTATAAACTGTAAAATCATCTGCTTACCTATGAAGTAAATTGAGTGCCTGGTCATCAGCAGAGAGAGAGAGAGAGAGAGAGAGAGAGAGAGAGAGAGAGAGAGAGAGAGAGAGAGAGAGAGAGAGAGAGAGAGATGAAAACTTACAGAAATATAATTTTTGAAAACAACAGTATAACGGATGATGTAAACGAGGTAATTCTCATCTACGAGTGCAAAATCGTTCGAACCTTGAAACCTCCCTCTCTCACTCTCTCTCTCTCTCTCTCTCTCTCTCTCTCTCTCTCTCTCCTCTCTCTCTCTCTCTCTCTCTCTCTCTCTGCAAAAAAAATTACTAATGTTTTTATCTTTTCTAGATTTTACTAATCCGAGTTCATTATTTCGTCTATGGTCAATGATGCGGAAAATAAAGTCTAATACTTCACTAAAAAACTTCAGTCAGCAATGATTTTTCTAAAAATCACTTAGTAAAATCTAAAAAAAAATTAATGACCAAAAGTAGAACTCACTTGATAGTGAAGGATAAAACAGTTTATAAAAAGAATATTAAAGTTGTTCCCTATAATAAAAAGTCAGTCTTCTAAAAAGGTCAAAAAATACCTATTGAAAGGACCAGGCGGCTTAATTTGCTACATTTATTTAATGTTATTTTTTTTTCCTTGACAAAAACTAGCTATATCAATTTTTTATCGTTTTCAAGTGTGTTTAATAAAAAATTCTGACATAATTTATACAAAAATTGATTTATAAATACATACACCCATATACGAGTATAAATGCATACATGCATAAATCTTTTGAAACTATGCAAAAATCCTTAACGAAACTACATGCTCATACACCTCTATAGAAGGCTAATGAGAAGCGTGTTCAACTCTCACACGATTATTTAACGGTAAACTTCCTTCTTATTCGTATGTGTACATATCATTTTTTCGGAATTTTTATTTCCTTTTCTCAAACCTAATAAGTCAAGAAAGAGATTAACTTATTTCTTGCATGTGTCTTTCTTCTCCTATGTCCATATAAGTGATCCACTTCCAAATACTAAAGTTTCTTATTTTGCCTGTAATAGAACTTTGAATTATACAAGTAGATTTTATCTATTAATTGTTATACGCAAAGACTAACGCTTAATCTTTCTCTGATGAATGTATTACATACTCTTCACTTCAATAGATAATTATTATCTCAACTCCCGCTCCATACATTGAAAAATAAGGGCTTCTCTAGAAATTCAAAGTCTCATCCCATTATCTTGACTTGCCCAGACTGTTACTTTCCTCAATTTATCTTGTCTATGACATATTATGTACTATGTGTGTATGTATATATATGCAAACTATATTTTTTGGTGCGTGTGAGTTTGCGGTGTGCTAAAAGTATGAACTGTATGTGCGTACATATATAAATGCGTCCATTAAGTAGTCTTGCAATGCACTCAATATCGCCTTTCTGACCTTAATTAAACCCTCCATTTGCATTTGGGACTGAATAATATTTATTAGGAGTAAAGATCATATATATCTTCGTTTATCTTTTCCAACGAGATTGATATGAGAGTTTTTTTTATAATGTATGGTTGTGTCTCTTAAACATATTGTTAGCTGCAAAATTATGTAATAATTTATTAACTTGTAAGTTTCTGTGTTGATTGCTACTGAAGTGATAAATTATTCTTAATAGATACCTAAGTGGTCTCTACTTGTTACTAATCATTTGCATGAGAGACAGTTAATTATTCGAAATCATTGTTCTATTATAACTAATCACAATTTCTCTTTAATCTAATCCTGGTAATTTTAGTGCGCTATCTTGAAGACAGATCAGCAATGAGAGCCAAATGTATAGCTACTGATTTCTTGTGTGAAAACGTATTTTATTTGTATTTTGAATCTTTTAATTTCCAGTTTATTTTCGACGTAATCAAATTATTTTCTTTTTGTCAATAAGAGAATTTAGCCTCCATTTCGCTATGAGGAAATCCCCTGAATAATCTCTGTTCTTCAGGATTACTTCTGGGATATTAGTCAATAATAATACTATTTACTAACTATTGCTCTGCTTTATTTGTAATAGAATATATTTTTTTTAATGTCACATTCAAATTTAGTCACCCTCGGCACTATGGATTAAATATTCTACACTGATGCCTTTAATTATTCAGGTAATAGTTATTTTGGGGTACTTCAATGACTCATTATGTGTAAAATATGTGTATTATGCTCTTGCCTTATAATATTACTTTTCATGAATATATATATATATATATATATATATATATTATATATTAAATATATATATATATATATATATATATGCATATATATATTTACAAAATACCGCAAATAATTGTAAGAAATAAAATACGTTGTTCAAATTTTTTTTTTATATCTATGATAAACAAGTCCATAAAAATGCTAAAATCATAATTTTTTTTTTGGTACATAATAAAAAAAAATCGGCATGATATACTATATTGCTAATAAAATTAGTCGCCTTCACTTGAAAATCTAAGAGAGAGAGAGAGAGAGAGAGAGAGAGAGAGAGAGAGAGAGAGAGAGAGAGAGAGAGAGAGAGAGAGAGAGAGAGAGAGAGAGAAAATAATCTGTGGGAGAACGTAATTGTCATAAAATTTAGACAGATAGAAAAGATTTTTCGGCTTAGATAATATGTTTGTGGGAAATATGCAAGTAAAATATATGTGCTTGCGAGAGGATGATGTAGCAACGTAGCTATAAGATACTAACATGGGAGGCAAGGTAAATATAGGTGACTTTATTCAACAAGATAACGAGTGTATATACAAACATTTGAGAGTGATATGCCACAAAAATTCTAACAATGTGAAAATTCGATGGCATTAATCACGTTTTTCTATTATCTCTGCGGGAGAGAGTGAGGTGTAAAAATATAGCATTACAGGGTATGAGCATGTATGAAACACTTACGGTACATAGCTCCCCCCTTAAAAAAGACATACATGTTAAATAGGGCACCATGCCCTGAAGAGGCAAAATGTAGGCTTGTCATCTTGCAGGAGATATGCAGGTTTCAGGTGATCAATGGGGATAGTTCTTCTTGTCACGAATCTTAATTAAAAAAAAAAAAAAAAAAAAAAAAAAAAAAAACATTTTGTTTGCGTTGGATCACAAGGAGAGGGCTCATGTAATTGGACGTCAGCTGTGGCTTGAAAGTGTCATACCCGGGAAAACATACGTTACATTGTGGTGTTTAAATCTTTAGGTATGTGTTGCTTTCCTGCGGGCTTGTAGTCTGGTGGCTCGGATTAAATCTTCTCACTAAGTGACGTAGGAGCTGGAGATTTTCGGAGAAAGTTGCAGAAGGAAAAAATTCAGTAGGCATTTCAGCTGCCGAGACATTAAGAACGTCCTTGGGATCGGTCCTTAATCCCACAAGGACCTGGGGAAGCTGAATAAAACAGAAGAAGTCATTGCAGTTGGGCATCAAATTTGCTTTGACGGTATGATGAAAACGTTCAATCATTCAATTGGCTGCAAGGTTATAGGCGCTTGTATAATTTACGGTGATGCCCAGGAGAATCGCTAAAGATTTCCACAACTGACTGGTGAAAGTGGTACACCTTTCAGAAGTAATATGCTCAAGGATCCTGAGAGCAAGGCGGATGTACATGAGGTGGACGTCGCAGTTTACCTGGGGATGGCTTCAGGCCAACGAATGGGTTAGTCAAAGATCGTACATAGGTAACGGTGACCTTGTGATGTGTGTACGGGACCTACCTACTATCAAGGATGTGAATGTGGGCAAAACTTTGGTGAAGGTAAGAAAAAATGCCTAATTCTGAATTCGTGTGTTGATGTACTTTAAAAGTTGGCATGAAGTACAGGAATGGACCAAATTCTTATTATCCTTAGTAATGCTTTGCCAAATGAACTTCCTCTTTAGGAGCTGTGCATTAGATTAGAACAAGGTATGTGAGAGGCTATGGATAAAATCAAGCACCTGTCAGCGCATGGGGTCAGGTATCCAGGCCCGTGGTGTACCTGTATTGACGTCACAGAGGAGGGTGGCGTTGGAGTGGTAAAAAGGCAATGTCTTCCAATGGAGTAATGTACAGAGAGTTTTACAGGCTTGGTACTCTGGAACTTTTTGTTGTGCTTCTGCCAAGGCGTTGTAATCCAAGCCCAGTTGAATGGTGGAAAATGTGTTTTTTGACAGGGCATTGGCAATGGGATTCGTTCTCCAAGGGTTGTGTTGAAGGGTGCAGTAGGATTCACCCTCAGTGGAGAGATATTACCGTGAATGGGTAAACCAGTTATTGGCCTGTCAAGTGATATCTTGCACCAGGGGCATGTGGTCCGTGTGGATGTCAAAACTTCTAAGAAGTGGCAACATCGACGTACAGCCAAATGCATCGTCAGCAATTCGTGGTTGAAGATAGAGTATCCAGATTCCATCTTAGACAGTTTTCTATGATGTAGGTCAGTGGGTGGGGTGACCTGTTGAACGTCTGCTTATGCACTGCACTAATAGCGATATCACTGGCATTAGCGAAGAGAAGGAGACCGGCATGTGGCCTGGGAAAAGTGAGAGTAGCAGTAGTTGATTAGACATTCTTTTCAAGCTATATACGTTGGACTTACATGCTACCGTCAGCAGGGCGTCAAACCCACCAAATATGTACACTCACTCCTGTACGAGCTTAAGCTCCGATCGTGATTTGAATCCAATCTGATACCAGACGGTAAGTGAGCCGCCCCAAAAATACGTGACACCACATGACCGACGTACCAAGAAAGCCCAGTTTTACTTTGCAAGTCTTAAAGTTTGACGTTTTTTGTTGCAAACTACCATTAAATTATCTTACGGGAGAAAACGGGAGCATGATATGTAAATGTGTGACCCCAGGATAAGGGTCTTAACGGAGATAAAGTCTGGACATGAATGCCTCTATTCGAATGGGAAAACAAGTTTATATACAAACGGTTGAGGGTAACAATTGCATAGAGCTTTAACAATTTAAAATCTGCAGTAAGGACGCTTTGAAAAGTATTTCTATTATCAGTGCGGAAAAGATTGGGAAAAAGAGAGAAATATAGCAATAGCATCACAGTGCATGATCGCGTATGAAATATATATGCATTGCACCTTACAAAAAATACTCCTTTTTTATTTTTTTATTTTTTTTTACAAACATTATTATTTTAAAGGTGATTTCCAAGGTAACCGATTGTTTTTAACATAGATAACGTTTAATATTAAACTAATATAGTATACTACCCACATGTTGGTATTTTATATATATATATATATATATATATATATATATATATATATATATATATATACATATATATATATTATAGGTTCACAATTTCCTTTTTATATCATGATCATTTTCAAATTAAGATGAATATCCAGTTTTTCCTTTAATCTTGATTGTACGCCAACACATGTTACCCGATATATTATTATATCCCTTTTCTCTAATTTTGTTTCTATTACGTTCATTTATTAAACAATTACGCAAGTCATCACTTATTTCTTGAATATTGCTGTAATTTTAATACTGTCTTTATAATGGAATTTCTCACCCTCTCACCCTTCCGCTCTCCTCTCTCCTCTCTCCCCTAAGATTCCTAATCCTTCGCTATTCTAGGGCAGTTGCAACATTTCTTATTAAAACATGGCATTCGAATATATCCTCTCGACAATGATATTCTTATTTGGAATCCATTTATATCTAATGTCAATTATATGATCTGAGTAGGGGGATAAAATATTGATAAATAAACCAAATACGTGGACATGAACACTATTAAACACACGAACATACACTTGGCCACATATTCTCATACATAAACAGAAACAAATATATAAAAACACAATTCTTTCCAGCCAATCGCAGTTATTACCCCTCTTCAGAGACGTAGACTAGTTTGGAATGAAAGCAGGTAATGTCTAGAAATTTTGTCTATTTAATAAAAATTCCATGGCATTTCCTGATTGATCAAATTGAAGACTAAATGATCGAAACATTTTGCTCGCATTATATAATGAATTTATCTTTTGTATATATTCTATGCAATATTTGACATAAATGATTGCTACTAGTTTTAAGACTATAATTTTTTATTATTGTCGTAATTAGTTGGCTTTTATAATCCTCTAAATTTGATTTTCTTAGTCGTCGTCATAGGGTTTAATTACAATAGCTTAGTTTCCTCTCGCAAAGCAGATGTTACTCCCCTAATTCTTATTAATATTCTTGTCTCCTTCTTTAGTTTTATTCAATATTTGTCCATCTAACGATTTTATTTGCATATGACTTGTAATGACCTCATTTGAAAAGCTGCATAATAAAACTCGACGTGTTTGTCTCTCTCTCTCCCTTTTAACGAAACTCATTCCTGTCTATACAGATTACGGGCATAATTAATGGTGTTCCTATTCAAGAACCTGAAAAATAGGTTTCTTAGAAATTCAGAATTTTTGTTTGAAAAGCAATTTTTTTTTTTAGCTTTCCAGTAGTTCGCTTTTTTTATGGATGCGTTCACCTCGGAGATATAGAGACAATGAACATACCTATGTGGATGATATGCATATACTCACAATGGAACATATATACAGTACGTGACTAGACTACTAGGAAACCAAATAAACACTGGAATCAACATCACATTCTGGAATCCCCGCACTGGGTAAAACCGAGTAAACTCCTATTTCTGAAATAGAGATAGTTGAATACTGGAGGCGATGTGTTTACTCTTGCTATTTTCCTCAACCAATTAATGTTCTCGTTTAATAGGTCATGAATCGTTATCTCCAGAGGAGGAAGAACAAAACGTTTCTTTATAATTAAATCTATATGAAAAATTTCTTTTACATGATATTGCATCTTCTCGTTACACTGATCAATCGTCTGCGATAGTCTTTATAACTTTGTGTATTCAGAGCCATTTCAATAATGTTCTTAGACTGGCGATTGATATCTGCAGAAAAAAATATTGCACTATTTGGTTGCACATACTATACTCGGTGACTTTTACATCATTACTATACTTCGTGGAATAAGGCGTCTTTATTCTTATTTAAAGATTTTATCCTTAAACACATACAAGAATCATTTCGTCAAAATTCCTCTTATAGTCGTTTCTTAAAGAACTGTTTCTTTATTAACATGATTAGTAAGAGTTAATCATTTTAACATATCGGTCGTTCCTTTTTATTGTTTTTATTCTGGAATAAATCTTTGCATGTACAAAAATGTTCTATACCCCATAGAAAATACAACGTATTAGGGATAATCGAAAAACAAAATATAATAAATATAATTCATTCAGAAAGCAAAAGATATTTCATGCCAGTAATGAAAACATACATAAAGCGCCGTCAATACCACTGAAGCCTTTCTTAAGAAATATACAGTAATTGTTGAAAATGACTGGCAACATTAATGTTGCTTCATATGAATAGCCGCTATTCACAAACCTTGACTAATATTATATGAAAAACGGATTAAAAAAAAAATTACATATAAGTAATTCAGTATTGAATTTGATGAGTCACGGCGGCTATTACAGCTGAAACTGTCTTACTGACTTTAAGTAGATCAACCATTTCCCCATGGCTAAAATATTCAAGAAAACTTTTTGGTAGTTCTTT
>NC_090728.1:129527259-129532259 GCF_036898095.1 Palaemon carinicauda
TAATGTGTTCTTCAGATGTCCAAGCTACACAGAAAAAAAAGGAAAGGTGAATGTCTGTATCTGTAAAATGAGCCCTTTGATCCTAAAAGGAATTGGGAAATCATTGCATTATCCGTCCATTTCCATCCATTTGTAAGATCAAAGCCTGTTTACATTATCTCCAAAATGTCAGGCTACGAAACCTGCGTAAGTTCAATTCATGTTTTTCGTTTGCCTTTAGAGGGAAGGGATCAATTTAGAAGCGACACTAAGTGTGTCATTCTAAGGGTAATTCAATTGTTAGGTTAAACGAATATTAGCGTCTAAATTGGAATTCCCCTAATTAATCATATAATTAGAATGATTTACATGCCCGTAAGTGTCGTTCAATGTTAATGATGGGTAATTTGAAATATAATGAATTATTGTATGTTACTATTCTGAATACTCCACCTTTTTTAATCATATCTTACTCATATTATGACGTGTTTTATTTATGTTTTAATCAAAACGCTCTTACATGTTCTCATCAGTATCTAATTATGCCAAGCAAAAACCAATGGTTTTACTAGCTACACAAAAAATAATTATACCAACTATATCTGCCTCTCAGGGTCTGGAGGATCAGACAAATAAAAAAAAAAACCGCAAATGCTATAATAAATAAAAAAAAAATTCGATCTGTCATAAGACATTTTATGAGATCGAGAAATGAATATGGTATAATAGGCTAAGAATATATATATATATATATATATATATATATATATATATATATATATATATATATATATATATATATATATATATATATATATATATATATATATATATATATATATATATATATTTATATATATATATATATATATATATATATATATATATATATATATTCATATATATATATACATATATATATATATATATATATATATATATATATATATATATATATATATATATATTATATATATGTGTGTGTGTATTTATTTATTTTTTGTTGTTGTTGCATAACGGGATCTTGGAGATTTTTCTAAAATAATTGATAATGATGAAATATTAAACTACGAGCAATCAAATTGAATTTATTGGATACTATTGCAGAGAGAAAATAGGTGTTCCATTAAAAAATGAAGCTCAAGCTAGAACCTGCAGTCAAAGGGAATGATTTGACATAGAAGTGAAAATGAAAACATTGATTTATATTGTTCTCACAGATAGAGTGATATGAGATACCAAAGAATTAATATCAGTCTCTGTGCTAAGTCATAGGATGTGTAAATGGAGAGTTTAGAACCTGAACTTTTTCAAATGTACAGATTCAATGGGATTGGTGGAAATAAAGTACACGTGGTTATGTAACATTCAATTGTGATTTTAAGGTGCGAGAAATGGAAAAAAATGTATATGTAAATATATGATTATTTTAGAAAATATTAAAAAAAAACCAATGAAGGCTACTGTTAATGATAGTTGATAGTTCTGAAATCAGGAATATAAGTATTTGGAAGTAATTATCAACAAGAACGGTAGAATGAGACGAGATAATTCACAAATGAGCAGTGTTAGTGGTTCATGGGGGTGTTCAATAGAACAGCTTTACTGAGTGGAAACATGGATCTTTAATGGAAGAGAGTTTTTCTTTATTCTGTTAGCTTTGTTTAGTTTTCTTTTAAGAATGACTGAAAAATCCTGAAGTTGGAAGATATCTGTAGAGTATGGATGACATTTTGAAAGAATTGTACTTGATGAAGACATCTCGAAATGACTAAAGTAATTTGTTTTTCATTTGTAAGTTTAGATTTGACAGATTAATGATGAACTTGGTTACGAGTCCAAAGCGCCTAATTCTGAGAAGATTCTATCAGAGAGCCAGCCAAAAGATTTCCTTGTATAAATATGACAGTGTTAGGTTTTCCCTAAAGTCAAAGAACGTTTTGATAAATTGCCTTATGTAATATATCAGTCTACCTATGTATGCCTCCATGCACGTTCGTATGCATGTATGTATGTATTTATGAAAGGTGTCGTCTCAATAATATAATCATGTTCATATCCCTATTGATGGAGTGATATGAATGACTCTAGGTGTAGAGACTGGGGTGTAGACTAGGGATATATTCCGTGAGTAGAGTGTATGACATTGATCATATCAACATTCATAGTTCAATTGCTGCATCGGTGATAATTTTTTTTTAAGCGTAGACTAACCTAGTGGAATTTATTTGCAGATCGCATACTTTTGAATGTGTTAATAAGAATATAAGATAACTTTATATTTTTCTTTTGAAGAACATATTGTAAATATTGTGCTTTGATAGCTGGAATTGGAAAATATGGTAGATGGGGATATGAATGTTAATTTTTATGACTACTGATTATAAGGTGCTATATTTCATATGTACTTGGGGAATATTGCCATAGGAAAGAAGGTAGCAGGATATTTCCAACCATTTGTGATAGAAATATTTGACTTCAAGTATGATTGTTGCGTGTTTGAAAAAAAACATGTATTTTTTTCTTTTTTTGCTGAAGTAACACATGGATGCTGTAAGACAAGGAAACAAAAAGGTTTGACGTTTTTCTGAGCAAATGATCCATAGAGGGAAAAATTTGAGGATACGTGAACGATTGATTATAAAACCTGGTTTAAGCCAAAAATTATCAGATTGGGTCTTCAGATTAATTTGTCATATGGAATGAGTTAAAAGCGACATCGGGCTGAAAAAGTTAAAATCTAAGGGAGAGAAATCTCAACTAAGTGCTGTATAGATAAGGAAGGAATGGACTTGAGATTTATCTTAAATGTAATTGAATTGAAAAGATGAAAGTACATACATTTGTTGGGTGAACAAATTATTAGCTTGCGCATGTATGTTCTTTTTTTTGGGAAGGGGATTATTTTCTTATTTTTTCATAATATTCATCATCAATTCAATGAGTTGAAGTTAGAATATGCAAGTGGAAATGACTGAAATTTGGAGAGTAATTGATAACCCATTCGGAAATAATAATTAAAACTATCTCATATATTTAAAAAGGGGATGTCAAAGGTCATAAAAGGTTAATCACTCAGTTCACCCAAATTAATCTCGGAAATTCATAATGATACCTATAGATTCATTAAACGTATATTTCGGAATATATGTGATTTGCATTGCATGTATTTTTATTTTAATAGAGATAATCAACAAAACTCGTTTTTTTTATATGTACTGTATATAGAGTATATTCCATTGTTTCATAAATCATTAGGTTAACCTTTTATTAGGTTTGAAGTTGATTATGAAACCACAACGTACCGAGACATAATATAATCAACTACTTTTACTATCAAACTTTATAAAGGGTAGTTGTTACCTTTAAGTGGGATCTTTATGACCGGCTTTGTTTTGATTTTGTATATTGAATAGAAAGATAGGCCAACTGATTCATATGAAATCAGGTTATAGCTTTCATTTGTTTTCATTTCACAAGGATTAACTTTTTGTGGACATCGATGAACGTCGAACTATTTGTCCATCACTCTACGTGTGTATGATCTTAACCTTAATATGCTGTGAACATACTGAAAAATTAAATATTTCATGAACTGATACATTTCCATCCATAGTAATGACGTGAGAGTGTTAATACCAGTATACTGATAATGCTTTAAACTGAAATTCTGATATTATTTGGGAGGATATTCATTAAGTAATCAGTCCCTTCCGATTGATTAACGTCTAATGGATCTGCCTTAAAGTTTTAAAATATCTCGCCCTTCAAATAATGCTTACATGGGATTATGATTTGTGTGTTATTAGTTATATATGAGATATATAATTAGGCATAACTTGGTCTTAACAGATAATTATTTGCTGACCGGTGAGTAACAGCTGAGGTTAGAATTCAATTTTAAACTATCAATTTCATTTTTTTTTTCAAATGACATAGAAATGTAGATCTCTTTGTTATATCTTTAAAGGTATCAAAAATGATTACGCTGGTATTCCTCAGCTCAAAGTGTAAGATATCTATTTGATATATGGAATTGGAATATTTTAAGGCGTTTACCTTACAATTATCGATAAAATTGAGTATTTTTTCAGAATATGCTGATTAATAGCATCCAAAGATTTAGGAAACATTCCTTGAATAATTCTCCAACAGCCTTGTTGTATCTGAACACCTTTCAGTTCAAGAGAATACTTCCTCAATATTCAACCGCACGGTGCCCAGGACCAATTGCACAGAAATTGAATGTTGGGCGGATGTTCGCCAAAGTAATTATATGTGGTTCCTAAATTGAAAGCTCTTTCCTAAGGCTCATTCAGAAATATTGAATTATTCACTCAATCATCCAGCATTGGAAATCTATTGTGCATCCAGTCTAATATTAATAACACTGAGGTTAGAAACTGCATCGAAATATATCAGGAAGTTAGATAATTCCAATACAAATTATTTTAAAAAGCTAACATAAGGAACAATACAAATGATTTTATATCCCATTCAGGTGCATTTAAAGGTAATCAGGTACAAAATAAAAGACTTGAATTAAGTGACCTAATTAGCTAGCTTTCTTATGAAACTAGGAAAAGGAAATGCATATCCCCTCTCTATAATAAAGGAAGTTTCTGGATATATATATATATATATATATATATATATATATATATGTATATATATATATATATATATATATATATATATATATATATAAAATATATATATATATATATATATATATATATATATATATATATATATATATATATATATATATATATTATATAAATATACATACATATATATATATATATATATATATATATGTATATATATATATATATATATATATATATATATATATATATATATATATATATATATATATATATATCTATATATATACACATATATATATATATACAAATATACATATGTATATACATATGTATATGTATATATATATATATATATATATATATATACAAATATACATATGTATATATATATATATATATATATATATA
>NC_090728.1:129537259-129544759 GCF_036898095.1 Palaemon carinicauda
CACTTGTGGCGTATGTACATTGTACACAGTGTTGATAGTATCCAACATTTACTGAAATTATATTGATAAATTTTCCAAATTTTTCAATATTCATAGTGGCATTAACCTTATCTTCCCTTTCAGGTAGAAAACCTATATCTGTAATTGTTTTATGTATAATTCTATTCTACATTTACACTTTTTATCCAATTTACTCATTTAGCCTAAATTACTGACTAAAAGTGTAATTGCGTCCTATTTCGCCCTGCAAATAGCACAATAAATATAGCCAGAGTTCTTTACTTAATTTCCTAAGTAAACCTTATATTACTGGAATGAATGAAACAAATAGTTCTGATTAATACTTATATTTGTTCCTACAATATACAAACCTTGAGACTCTTTTTTACTCTCTAGCACGACACTTCCCTGCAGGGGGCAGGAAGCCCTAACATTGTTCTATGATTAGTGATAATGACGTATATTGGTATCGTCATATTTCTGAATGGTCTGTAGGACCATATAAAAATTGTCCCAAGATCAAGGCACTTATACAAATTCACAGATACAGTACTCTCTAGTATTCCTCTGGTAAACTTCCATCAGGACAACATGGCTTGAGCCCAAAAAACGGATTTTGAAGCGAAGCGAAAAATCTATTTTTGGGTGAGATGGCCTTATCATCCTGATGGAACCGCCCTCCTTTCCCATTGAAAAGCTTTGGCAAGATCCCTCCCGAAACTACTATATCTGTAGCACCATGGTCAATGCTACAAGGAATGAGCGCAATCTTGGATCCTTGTAATACTACGGGAAGAAGGGTAACCTTGATAACGGCGCCCCTTCAGTTTCGCCACTCTTCCCCCTCAAAACGAAAACGCTATTCCGGGTGAAGATTGCCATGTGTCGTATTAAGATATACGTCCCCTGATATTATGTGATATCCTTAAGAGAAATTTTCAGGATATTCACTCCGGGAGTTAGAATTCTGGAGACCTAAAGGTCAATTCTCTGGGAATATCACTGTAGCCAGATATCCCTTAGAAAGCTATGAATAGGAACCTTCCATCAGGACGACATGGCCATATCACCAAAAAAAAAAGATTTTTCGCTTCTCTTCAAAATCTGTTGTGTACATGTATGTATATGTCTATGCATATATTATGCATGTGTGTTTATGAATGCCTGTCTGTGTATACTTATGTATATTTCTTTTTAGATATTTATATATAGATGTGTTTTATGTATACATATACTTTTGCTTATATATATATATATATATATATATATATATATATATATATATATATATATATATATATATATATATATATATATATATATATATATATATATATATATAAGGCTACCGTTATTCATATTATTGAACTGTACTGAAAGCCAAAAAAAGAATTTACCGGTCATGAGAAATGGCCGTTTTTGGCAGGTGTCTAATGAGGCTCGATCTCCGCCCGGTAAACACCTGATAACTGCCCAGGTGTGGAGGATTAATTTTTGTTTTATTTTTATTTATTTTTGTTTGCCAAATCCTGAGAGAGAGAGAGAGAGAGAGAGAGAGAGAGAGAGAGAGAGAGAGAGAGAGAGAGAGAGAGAGAGAGAGAGAGATGAGGCAGTTAGTGTATCGATTGTTTGTTGTGAGAAAGACAGTTGGTATAAATGAGACTGTTTGTTTATGTTTTATGCTAGGTTACGACTGTGGTGAATGTCTTGGGTGAATGGCTTTTTTATTTGACTGCTATTAGAGGCGGTTGTGTGGGTGAATGCTGGATTTACTTCATTTGATTCGACAAGCGTGTGAAGTGATTATTTATTTTTTGAGTAAGTACAGTTTGTTTATATTTGCTTGTCATGATTGTGAATGATAGGAACTGTTAATTATTTATCTTTGATTATAGTGTGATAGTTTAATTAGCTAGTAGTGTTCGTAAGGATTTTTATTTTTTATTTTTGCAGGCCGTAACTTCTCCTTGAGAGAGACTGAATTTTTTTGAAAGTAGATTTATTGTTGACGACCTGGCCTGTGATTGATTTTATTTGGACTGCTTATTTGGACTGCACAACTGTTGATGACCTGGCAGGTTTACTTCCGATTGCTGTTGATGATGATGATGATGATAGATATTATGATTATGATGATGATGATAACAATGATATAGACTGCCCAATCAAATGAGGCAGTTATAGCAGATTGTGCCAGTGTTGCGTCTGCCAGAGAGTTAAGGCATTGGCCTGGAATGACTGTTGGCCCTTGTGTGGACAAAGAGGTCCATACATAAACAAATATTGGTTTTGGTGTGCGGGTAGTTTTAAGTTTTGTTAGGGTTTATTTGAGTATGGAAGGTTTTTTTTGTTAATTATATATTTAGTGTTAAGTTTTTGATTAGTTTTAAGTGTTTATTTTGATTATGGATGGCTTACAGTTCATTTTAGTTTTAAGAAATATAGTTTCAAGGTTATGATTTTTTTTTTGTCCTTTTGTCTAAGAGTCTGGTTTTAGATAACGTAAGGGGAAAGTTTTTTTTTGTGGAGACAATTGTCAGTAGGTGTGATTCACGGTGTGGGGCTTGTTGTTGCAACATCCCGCCACATTATTTTGACGCCCGAACAGGGACTGCTGAGGTTGGAAAGGAAGCTGGATTCTTTGACAAAGGACCGAAATAGGATAAGAAATTAGATTAAGGTTGATGAAAATGGAAGAACAGCTAAGGGTTTTGAAGGAGGAGTTGCGTCTGAGTAAGGAGCGTGAGGAGAAGTTGCTGCATGAGAATAAGAGGTTAAGTTGTGAGAATGAGGAGATGCAAAAGGAACTGAAAGCGCCAAAGGGAACTGTAGAAAAGGATGCGTGAGAATGAGGAAGGAATGGAAGCTATGATGGGCCAGGTAATGGGAATGATGAAAATGTACATGGGTGAAGTTGCAGTCGGAGGAGTGCCCTCAGCTTCGGATAAAGGGTTGATAATGGAAAAGAAGGCTAAAGTAAGTGATAATGGGAAAGGAAGTGATAGTGATAGCAATAGTGATAGTGAAGTTAAAGGGACTAGGTATAGTAAGGATGAACATAAAGGCGAGAGGAAAGATGAAAGGAAAGTTAGAAGTAATGAGAAGAGGGAAAAGAAGAAAGGTCAGTATGAGAGTGAGGATGATCGTGAATGGGTGAAAGTGGTAAGTAAGAAAAAAGGTTAGAAGGGAATGACTAAGGATAGGAATTTGAGTGTTGAAGTGGATTCATTATATTCAAATGAGGAAAAAGGCAACAAGGGAGTATGCAGTGAAGATAGTGAGAATGAAGTTGAAGTTTGTAAGACAGTGTTCATGAGAGAGGTACCAAGGTGGGAAAGGCTCAATGAGTATAGTAGTAGGGATGTGTATGATTTTCAGTATAAGTACGGTAATAGTAAGAGAGTTTGGGCTAGGGAGTTAGGAGAATATTTGACTGGGTATTTGTTGACGATGTATGGTGTGATAATGAGTGTAGGGGATGTTGATTATGAAAGTGTGAAAAAGAGAATAATTGAGCAGGTGAAACGTATGAAAGGGAGTATTAGGTATAAGCATAAGAATGATTTTGATGAGGCACGGTTGAATATAAGAGAAGTGATATCGATGCATGTATGTAGGTTGGAAACGTTAGCTAGGAAGAAGTATTGGGATGAAGGCATAAATGAGAATAAGGAGTTAATGAAGAAGTTTTTGGCTACTGTACCCAAGAATGTTGCTGAGTTTATTAATTTGAAACGTAAGGAGAAGATGAGGTGGACGAAAGAAAGATTGACATGGGATGATATTTTAGAGATAGTTGAGGATTACGTGTTGGATAGGTGTATTAAAGAAAGCAAATCTGTGAGTGTAAGAACTGGAATGGAGGAAAGTGTGCCAGAATTTGTTAGTTTTAGAGATGCTGTTATGAGAGGACCGATGAGGGTAGCAGATAGTGTAGTAGATAGGAGTGTTAGGGCGAGTAATGTGGGAATACCTGTAAGGACAAATGAAGGGTTTAGGCAAGGGAATCAGGTTTGGAGGGATAGGAGTGCTAGTGCGCAGCAAGGTAGGTCAGGTAGTTGTATCCGTGAAGAGAAGTGTTATAGATGTGGGAAAGAAGGACATAAGAAGAATGAATGTAGATGGGCTCTAGGGGCTTGTTTTGGATGTGGTGAGGTAGGGCATAGAATTAGCAAGTGCAAAAAAATAAAGAAAGGGGTAAAATGTTATCGGTGTGGTATGATTGGGCACATAGCGAGTGGATGTCGTAGTGATCGTATGAATGTGATTTGTGGTAATTGTGGTAAAGATGGTCATTATGCTAGAATGTGTACTGAATGTGGTGCAGATGGGCAGGTAGCTAGAGTATGTAGAAAGAAGGGATTAATTCAGCCAGGATGTTCGGGAAACTAGAGTGTAAGAGGGTCAAGCTGGGTGAGCCGTCGAGTGTGTGCGGAGTGGATTTGATGCATGTTCATGAAGGTTTACTGCATGAAGACGTCATGGGTGAAAGATCTTAAGACTCATGTTTGCAAAAGTGAATTTTAATGGTATAGAGCTAGTTGGTATGATGGGTAATGGTTGTGGTGTCAATTTAATGTTTAGGAATGCGTATGATAAGGTAAGTGATGTTTGTGAATTTAGGGCGTGTAAAGGTGAAGTGAAGGGCATCAGTAATTTAAGTATATCTGTGCAAGGAAAGTTAAGGGAAAATGTTATAATTAGGGGGTTGATGATGGAAGATAATGATTTTTATGTGGTTGAGGGAGTAAATGACAAATATGATGTGTTGTTAGGTTATAACTTCTTAAAAAAATGTGGTATGATTGTACATCCTAGTGTAAATATGATAAGGATGAAAATTAAGGGTCAATTTTGTGGGGAATTTTATTTGAGTGAAGATGGTAGTGTATGTACGAAGGCATGGAAAGGTTTGCCGTTGATAGCGAAAGAAGGTGTTAAATTGTCAAGAGATGCAAGTGTCGTTTTCAGTGTAAAAGTTGCATGGCCGAATAGTCTGGGAATTGCCAATGGTGACAATTGTAAGTACGTAGTGGAAGGTTCGGAAGCAAATAATTTAGTGAAAACAAGTGTGCATGTGCAGGATGGTATTTTGAATTTGCCGGAGCCGAAGGTGTATGTAAGCTTGTTGCCAACTATAAGGAGGAAGAGAATACGGGGTATACGTGAGGGTGATTGCATGGGATGTATGTATACGTTGGTCAAGTTAGAGGATGAAAGGTATGTTAAATTGAGACATGTTATGACAGGTAAGATGAAGCAGGATGACGATTGGGACTGTGAAAGTTTGAAAGAAAGAATTAATGTAAATGAGAATATATGTGAGGTAGAAAGGGAACAATTGTATAGGATGTTATGGGATAGACGGAGAGTTTTGAGTCGTGGTGACGAGGATTTTGGGGGGTCAAAGTAATGATACCCCCATATATCAGCATCCCCAAAATTTTTCTCTGCCTTTTATCAGAGAAATAGAAGAGCAGTGTTAGGAGTTGCAGCAAATGGGTGTAATAGAAAGGAGTGAGAGTGCCTGGAATAGCCCTATTGTACCCTTAAGAAAGCCGGATGGAAGTTTATGTATGTGTATTGATTATAGGAAGGTGAATGAAGTAACTGTTAAAGAACGTTTCCCGATGAATGTAGTGTAAGACTGTGTGTATAAGATGCATGTTATGAAAGTTTTTACAAAGTTAGATCTAGTTAGGAGCTATTACCAGATGCCTTTGGCAAAGGGGAGCAGGCCCATCACGACATTTTTGAGTAATAATTGTTACTATCAGTTTAGAAGATTAAGTTTTGACCTTGCTAATGCACCTGCTGCTTTCCAGAGGGCGATGAATGTTGTTTTGGCTGGGTTTGATCGACAGAAGGGGACTGTTTTTATAGATGATATTTTGATTGCGAGTGAGACTGTTGAGGAACACACGCAGTTGCTTGAAGCAGTATTAGAACGTTTTATAGAAGTTGGAGTGAAAGTTAAGCTTTAAAAGTGTACATGGTTGGCCGGGGAGGTAGAATTTCTTAGGCATGTGGTGAGTGAATCGGGTATAAGGAAGAGTGATAAGTTTGTGAGTAAGGTGAGAGAATTTCCATGTCCTCGCACAGTGCGTGAGTTGAGAGGTTTTCTTGGGTTGATTAAATTTGGTCGGAAGTTTGTCTAAGATTGTTCGGGAATTGGGAAGCCTTTGAATGAGTGGACAGGTCAGAGAAATAGTACGAGACTGAAATGAGATGAGCGTATGATAGAAGCAACCTAAAAGTTTAAAGAAGAGGCCGCGAGAGACGTCACTTTTGCCTTTCCCGACTATAGTGAACATGCGAGAATGCTAGTATGGGTGGTTGCTTGGTTCAAATGCAAAGAATAAATGGAGATGAACAGTTGAGAGTGATAGCGTATGTAAGTATTGCATTTAATAAAGCTTAGCGAAAGTATTCCACGATTGAAAGGGAGTTGGCCGCGATAAGGATTTGCGTGAAAGCGTTGAAGGTATTTTTGTATGGTCTGAAATTTATTGTGCCTACTGAACATCAGCCCCTAGTGTACATGATTAGGAAAGAGTTTGTGAATGCTAGGGCTGTGAGGACAATAAAGGATTTGAATGAATCTGACTTTAGGGTAGAATATGTACCTGCGAGTAAGAACGTGATAGCATATGCGTTGTCAAGAATGCATGGTAAGATAGAAGATAATAGCGAGATTGATAGTAATTTTGAAAGGTTGCCGGAAGATTTAGTGGTGGTACAAAGTTTCGAAGGGGATGACATGGTGTATAAATGTATTTTGAGTGGGTTATATAAGTTGAAATTGAAGGGTTTGAATAGAGATACACTTGCTAGTGTAGATGAGCTTAGAATGAGTGTTAGGAATGAAGTATCAAAAGAAATAGCATATAAGGACGAGGATAGTGTGCTTGAGGGTGAATTGTTTTTAAAAGTATTGTTGGTAGTAAGTATGTTGTATGGTGTCACTGTTTATTTGTATTTTGGGTGGAATCGTCCGATGCAATACAGGGCAAATAAGGAGACTGAAAGGGAGTATATATTGAGGTTACAATGAAATGAAAGATGTTGCAAGTTGTTGAGTGAGAAGGAGGATTGCCCGAGTGACTTGAATCAGAGTGGTATGAGCATGGAAGATAGCGAAGATGAACATAGGTGTGACGAAAATGACCCTAATGATAGGAGAATAAACATTTGTATACATGGTGTAAAAGGACGAATGATGACGTATGTGGGTATAAATGAGAATGAATACTGTAGTTTAATTGATACAGGCGCGCAAGTGTCATTAGTGAATATTTCTGTTATCAAGGAAATAGAGCGGTACAATATGGAGGTGAAAAGGCAATGTTCGAGTGTGAAAATTCATGGGATAGGTAAAGGAAGTTTGCTTGTTGGGGAAGAAGTACGTTTGAAAGTAAAATTGGGAAGTATGGAGGTGGAACATAATTTCATTGTAATGGGAGAGAATGAGATGCCTATTTGTTTTTTAATAGGAATTGA
>NC_090728.1:129549759-129557259 GCF_036898095.1 Palaemon carinicauda
CTGACCAAATTTCTATTTTGAGACATGTACAAGTGTTTAGAATATAGAAGTGCACTTTAGATGGCATTTGTGGACTAAGAAAAATACTTTATGCGCATCGGCCAATTGTTTTGAGAATCCTGCGTTATCATGGAATTTCTCTTAAATATATAAATTTGATTCATTCTCTTTATAAGCATAGCAAGTGCAAAGTTAATGTTAGTGGAGACCTATCAAATACATTTCCACTGAACAGCAGAGTACTCTAAGGGAATATGTTGTCACCTATGCTGTTCATCTTACTCATGGATTTTGTATTGCCTGGAACAGTTGAAGACGGTGGAGAAGGATTGGACTTGATAGGTAATAAGAAATTAGCTAACCTGAAGTACACTGATAACGCTTTCCTTATTAGAAAAACACCCACACGAATAGAAATGCTTGCCTACCAGAAAGCATGAAATATCATACGAGGTTGAGTTCAAGATAAATGGAAGAAAGACAGAAATGATGAGAACAGGATACGCAATGTATGATGAAATATCTATGAAAGGAGAAAAGATTAATGAGGTAGAATCATTTAAATAGTTAGGAACTTTGATCTCTAATACAGGATCTTAAGAATTTAAGTCTAATGAAAGATTAAAAAAAAAAAATCAGACAATGGCTAGGTTAAGTAAATTCAGGAAATCAAATCGCCTAAAATTATGTAAAAAAATATCAGGATAAACATCAATTTGGTGAGATGGGTGTTACTGTACGGACAGAAATCACGGTATGCCAATGAAACAATCTCCAACAGATTTAGTAGATTTGAGACCAAAGCCTCAGAAGAATATTGGGAGTTAAATGTCAGGATAGGATTATAATCGAAACTATAAGAGAGATTATTCGAGTGCCATATATGGATGAGATCATGATGAAGGGTAGATGGAGATGGATTGGGCATGCTCTTCGCACTCCACAAGAGAGAATAATTCACCAAAATTTTAACTCTGCTCCTCAAGGTATTATAAGAGTAACTAGACCCAGGCCTACAACACTGAGAACTCTGAAGCGTGAAGTAGGAGATGCAAAATGGAGAAGCATAGAATTAAAAGCTCAAAATGGAGACGGCGTGCGAAATCTAATTGAAAATTGAGGCCCTTTAATTAAGTCAATCGGCGTAGGAGGAGATGAGGATGATGATGATGATGACGATGGTCAATCACATTTCCAGAAAGTGGGGAAGGAAAAGTGGTTAATAAAGATTTTTTTATTCTTTGTGTTACTAATACTGTATTTAAAATTTAATACTTGCAATGCTATTTTATGTGTTATTGTTTCATTACATAAATATTATATATGAGAATACATAATCTATTAGTTGCCGAGACTTTTATTTTCCCTATCACGATAATGGACTTGCCAATTATAGACGGCCGGAATAACCTAAATATCAACAAAATACAGCGACCTACTTGAGTTCACGAACCACACAATTTAAAAGTAATATAAATGGTAATCTCATATAATTGGGGTTGCTAAAGGTACTCGATTCATGACACTTACAATGATAAATTTGTTTGTGAAGTTTTATAAACAAATAGCCACGAGAGCTCAAGGGCCACTTTACAGTACGTTACATTACAGCTCCATGCTCAAGTAAAAAATATACGTAGTTTGTAACTAATTTAAAAAAAAAAAAAATTTAACGAGAATTTGATAAAGAAAATTGTACAAACGAATTCTAATGCTTACTGAACAAGTAATGGTCTTGATATGTTACGCTATATTCAAATAAAACGAAGACAATATCAAGTAAAACTTTAATGCTATAATGAAAATGTTTACCATATTATCACTATTTACCAAAAGCAATGTGGTATGTTGTGTCGATCAGTAAAGGAAGAAATTTAAAAACTTCATGCAGTGGAATTGGATTGCCATATGAAGGAGTAAAAAAATATTCTATTGTGGTCATAATATATTTTCAATTAGGTGTAAGATGATATTATTTCAGAAAAATAGATTTATTTCAGGAGCGAGATAAACTCAAAGGAATTTGGTATACCTTAAACATTCTAAAATATAGCATTATGTTAGTAAACACAACAGTAATATAAATTCACAGGTAAAATTAAACTCGAATTAAAACACATCTCTTGCATTTCATGACACATTTAAAAAAAAAAATAGAACTAGGCTATAACTTATTGTGGAAGAGTTAAACTTTCCCCTAATATTTTACACGAGTTCATAGATTATTAGAGCTCTCTCTTTGGGCATGTTGGCAGTTACAAAATATACCAAGGGATGGAGAATAAAGTGGAAAGACGGATATCTTTACACTATAAATCATAGTGGTAAGCCTTTTCCTTCGATTAGCCAGTATACCTGATGATGAATAATTTTTTATGACATGTGCTGGTTAATTGGATTATAGTTAGTTCTGGAATTCAACACATATTTCGTCAAATACTGCTCTCAAACTACAGACAGTGGGAACAAAGTGGTTAATTTAAAAACAAAATAATAAAAAATTCAACCCTCTAGGATTATCCTATGTCTCGAATTTCTTGATTATAACCAGTTCTTTTTCAACTCAGGGATATCCAGTGGAGAGAGAGAGAGAGAGAGAGAGAGAGAGAGAGAGAGAGAGAGAGAGAGAGAGAGAGAGAGAGAGAGAGAGAGAGATCACTGGTAAAGTATGTTGGCAAGTTTTACGGTAATTTATATGAAATTCATCTCTATAAGAACACATCAGTTGATAGTAACTTGTCACTTGTTAAATTTTTCTTGTTTTTCGTCAAACTCAATTTAAAAATAGATTTTTTAAACCTGAAAAGCTAAGCCCTCAGCTGCCTTCGACCCAGGGAAACAAGACTAACGATTACTTTCCTGACTTTGCATAAGGAATAGATTGCGGGTCCAATTTCACTGATAGCTTCTACCCCAAAACACAAAGCCCCTTGACAGAATTGGTCATTCCTTAGAGCTTCTGTAGGATATTTTCTTTATTTTGCAGTATGGGTCGTTCCTTCATTAATATGTCTTATGATTTAAACATATGAGAAATATCATACGAAATAATTCATCAGTTCCAGAACACTAGAGAATAAATTTATCAATAGAACAAACTTTTGTAATCTACATTACAAACACTGTCTTTATAGGGAAATATATTATATTTTAATATATCTTTATGAAAAAAAGAGGGATGGTATTTTTTTTTATAAGAGATAATAAAATAACTTATGCATAAAGAAGATTAAAATTTCTTTTTATATATTCGTGATACACAAGACTAAGATACACTTTTCAATGCACTCCAGAAAACAGATCATGTCAGTTGATAAATAAATAGCACAGTCATGCTATTTTATATCATTTCTCTTTCTGTTTTTTTTTTTTTTTTGTTTGTTTTTTGGTGGTTTTATAGTTTATAAACTATATGAAAGATTTGTTTTAATTTTGCTAGCGCTGTTAAAATATTATATTTTTCATTGTTCATTACTTTTCTTGTAGTTTATTTATTCCCTTATTTCCTTTTCTCAATGGGCTTTTTATGTTGAATATTCTCAATGGTTCAAAAATATTGATGACAATGTTCAAACAGCCCAAATGATAAAACATTATAAAACATAAGGTACGAATAAAACTTTGCTAAACGATTCCATTTTCCCGTTTATTTTGTCCAATATGTATACCAAACTCTTAGGAGGATATCGAATGGCAGAGAAAAGGACGTAAATCAATCAAAACGAGTTAGATAACATATTGTGTGTGTGATTAAACAGATGACTACAGCTTAGTTAGCTCGGGTAGTAATGCCGCAAACGCTAAAAGGTGTATGCCGTATACTCGTTCCGTCTAAAGTTTAATGCTTTGACAAATAAGGTACATTCTCGGGTATTTGTTCAATAACATTTCCATATAGGCTGAAGCTAGTGGCTTTCTTTATATGAAAACAAAAATAAATCAATTGTAAACACAAATACTCAGTGATGGGTGATGGGGGAGCGGGGGTGGGGTGGACGGTGACACTGATATATGTAGTTTCCTGAGAACAAAGGAAGTGTGATAATATGATACACAATGTACAGCTTCATCCTTCTGTAGTAATAAAGAGAAAACGTTCACCTCCAATAGAGATGTTCCATTTGCGTTTACTTTTATGAAAAAAATTCTTTTGATCTATATATTTATATGATTTACAAGCATCCTGCCATGCAGATTTAATCTAATATAACACCGAATTCCTCAGGATACTTTAGAGTTAGATTTCTCTTTTCCATTGAAAATATAAGTGTAAGTGTTCCAGCAATCACTTCAATAAGTTTTGGATGGATATTGTCTCTCCTCCTCAATGTGAATTTAGGGTCTTTATAAGCAAGGTATAGATAAACAGCCGATGCTGATTTACTCTCTCTCTCTCTCTCTCTCTCTCTCTCTCTCTCTCTCTCTCTCTCTCTCTCTCTCTCTCTCTCTCTCTCTCTCTCTCTCTCTCTCAAACTGCAATAAACAAATAGTTACGTAAAACAACCAGAATCTCTAAATATGAAGTAAGCTCTTTGATATTTTTATCCAGGAAGCCAAAAAAGTCCCCTTTTATATGAACAACATATATACACTAATTGTTTTATTTCATCAGCAAGAGATCCACATACCTTGCCGCTCTTATGACTGTATTTCATTTGTATTACATGGCTGCCTAAAGAAGTAGAACAATATTAAAGATCATTTTTTTTTACTAAAAACTCCTATCACTCTAATTTATGTATGTCTTTTGATTAGCTTCTTATAGGAATTACAATATATTTATGATTTTCTTTTTTTATTGAGTGTCAATAAGACCTACATATATAGTTTTCTTTTCATGTAAATCGTCTCTTTTTTGGCTTCTTCTCTGATATTTCTACTATTTCGTATTGACATAGTGTCATGGATAATGAAATAAATAAGGACCATTGACGTAAGAGTAGATGATGAAGGTGATGAAGGCACACTCACTTAATGTTCTTTTGTTGCCAATGAGGTATTAAAACTAAGGAATATTTCTAATGGGTATTAGATCTACCTTTGTCATAATGAGAGGGGAAGAAATGGGAGGTACTTATATAAAAGAGACAAAAGCCTCAGAAGATATAATAACCTTCCAATTAACATAAGAATGATAAGTGGTAGAAAGACCTTCAAGAAGATGATGAAATTAAGGTATTTCTAATTAACTGGGGTTTATGGAAGCGTATATTTCACTATTAAATTAAACTACACATTTTGATCATTTTACATATCTCTGCTTAAAGAGTTTACGTGATAAAGAAATCTTGCGGATCCTGCAACTCGCAAAAACAAGATACGGAGACTACGAAGTGAGGAGAATCATGAAAAAGTTCACCTTGATAATCGATTAGTGGAGGGAACACATTCGGCTGAGAAACTTGATTGTCAAGTCGAGGGATTTTATAGAGTATTTCATCATCATCCTCTCCTCCTATGCTTATTGACGTAAAGGACCTCGGTCAGATTTCACCAGTAGTCTCTATCTTGAGCTTTTATTTCAGTACTTTTCCGCTCATCATTACTTCTAGTGTCTTGTGAAACCCAATTGAACATTTGGTGAACCCATCTTTCTTGGAGAGTTCGAAGAGCATGCCAAAACCACCTCCATCTACCCATGTCCCTGATCTCATCCACATATGACACTCGAGTAACTTCTCTTGTAGTTTCATTTCCAATCCCCTCCTGCTATTAACTCCCAAATGTTAAAAAATCAGCTAAATATACGGGAGATTGTTTAGGTGTTCATGTCCCTTTTTCACCCACCTTTGACTCCACCTAAGCATTTGGCACTTGTACTTGAATTGGCTGCGAATAGCGATTTCGAAATAATATAAACAATATTTATATCTATATGCTAGATGATTTGATAAATGATAACCAATTTCGAATGACACTTACACATTTGAGTGAAATATTAAAAATAATCGATGGTCGTTGAAGCACTGACGTCCCGTTATTAATAGAAATGCATCAGTGGTGTCATCTGGAACGTTCATTTACTTTCGTCATTTATGGAACAACTTTATTCATTAAACATTCGAAAACTTTTCTATAGCAACGAAATCATAAAACCTCAGTTAATACTTCTTTCACTTGGCATTTACCTATGCCACCTTCACTTATATTTGAACATGAAACTAGTCATTTACAACTATAAACTATAAGCTTTATCAGCTTACATTTTTTTTTTCATTATCACCTCTTCTTTCTTGTGAACTTCCGTTATTTCAATTTCCTTAAGTGAATATTTTTCCTTTTAGTAAAATACAGCTTCTGTATCTTAAATTTTTTTAGCCTTCGTTTATGTTATCTTCCTTAGCTATTCACGTTTCTTTCCCATCAGACTCATATACATCAATCATTATCAAATACTTCGTTATAAGCTATTTTTCTTTAATCATATTTGAAATTTTTATGTTTCAGCTTCATATGTCAAACAGATAAATTATCTTAATATTAAGTCTTTCCACTTATACTCTAAGATACTAATTTCCATAACATGTTCCATTTGCGTTTACTTTTATGAAAAAAATTCTTTTGATCTATATATTTATATGATTTACAAGCATCCTGCCATGCAGATTTAATCCAGCTACTCTAATTTAATAACGATAATATCCTTCTCTATCCCTTAACATTTTATTGACTGCTCAAAACTTAGTTTTTTTCGCCTTAGCAGTCAACCAACCAACGTTGTTAAAACCATCCGAGAAACTTCAATGTATTGTGAAATTTTTAACATTCCTTGAACATATGCGCGTCGTTGAGATTTCTCTTCCATCAGACTTACTTAAACAGAAAAAAATAATGATTAATTGAACTATGTTTAAAATTGTTTATATTACCGGCAGTCTTTTAACAAATGAAATACATGATATGCTTCCTTTGGAATTACGTGTGTTCAGACTAATTTAATTTCCGTATCAAAATAGCATAAAAAAGCAATTTCCTTAATTTTTGCTTTATATAATTAAGGTTTCTTCTACTTTCTTTAATCCACAACGAGAGAGAGAGAGAGAGAGAGAGAGAGAGAGAGAGAGAGAGAGAGAGAGAGAGAGAGATTTTTTACGCTTATTACTCACTGGATATATATATATATATATATATATATATATATATATATATATATATATATATATATATATATATATACATATATATATATATATATATATATATATATATATATATATATATATATATATATATATATATATATATATATATATATATATATATATATATATATATATATCTATATATATATATCTATATATATATATATATATATATATATATATATATATATATATATATATATTTATATATGTATGTATATATATATGTATATATATATATATATATATATATATATATATATATATATATATATATATATATATATATATAGTAGACCCCCGCCATGCGACATTAATCCGTTCTGGAGTTGGTATTGTATGGTGAAAATGTCGTATG
>NC_090728.1:129559759-129562259 GCF_036898095.1 Palaemon carinicauda
GTTAAAAACATATTAGAGATATGATTAAAATAAGTTATTTTCTTAATGCATCTCTTTTTATATGAATGTAACTGTGCTTTGTTTCGCCATTTCTCTTAAACTAACAACCCCTAAGTCTAAGAAGACTGCCAACTTATAATGAGGTTATAATGAAAGGGTAAACCTAATATTTCACTGTAATGTCATTTTGTTTTCTTTTGTTGCTTATGCAACTCAAGATGCATGGTTTGGTGGGATCAAAACTGATATCCTAGATTTAAGCTAAAACCTTAGATGTTTAGGGAAACGTCTTACCATAGTGAACATAAGAAATATATTCGTGAATTTCATCTTTCGAGAAATTTAGACGGCACTTGCTGGTTGTCGTCTAATAGAAAAGTTGTACTCTGACAACTGTGATCTATATTTTGTATTCATTTTCCCTATTGCGTTCTTATTGATAAACGTACAAATACTTTATGGCATTTTGTCATCAGAGGATTTTGCTTTATTTTTCTTTTGATATCAAAATGAAAAACTATTCTTCTTATTGTTAATTCCTGTAGATTTCCTTTGTCAAGGAAACGCATTTTGTTTTAGCCTATCTTGAAAAATGAAACTCATCTCTTACCTTTACTTGACCGTATATTTTTAAAATGTTTACTTGCGTATTCGCATCAAAGGTTTTGCAAACGTTTTATATCTACCATAGACTTGAATCAACATCTTAAGTTTGAGAACTTTAGTTTGTTGTCGACAATATCAAGTCTAGTGGCACTCTTTTTTCATTCCCAATATAGCATTTATTCCAATCTTAACTTTGGCACTTTCAGCCATCTTTCTTGTCATATATAATTCATTGGGCAAAGATTTTGACAAAGCCCCATTAGCAAAAGCTACCGTTTTTTGTGTCCAATGTTTTCTGTGATTTGATTTCTAAGGTGCTGTTAACGGAAGCGGATTTAGCGCTTTGGTTGGTTCAAATTCATTCACATTCATATTCTTTCTAGCTGTATAACATGTTTGTTCCTGGTATTACTTTTATTCATATAACTGTCAATGACCCTCATTCATGATATAGCCATTACTTTTTTATTCCGGCCGTGTCTTAAATCTTCCTTATGTAAAGTTTTTATGATCTTAAAATCGTTACAGGTTCTTTTAATAAGTAAAATAAATGTTTCCAACAACACCGATTGAAATATGATAAATGAGTATAAAAAGAAACACAATAAAAAACAACACGTTTATTTACAAACTTACAAAGAAAACTAATGTTACTTCTTTGGTTACTTTAACTGTCAAAGCAAACTAATCAAACACCAAGAGGGAAAATTCAGTAAGGTAGAAATACTTAAGAAATAGTTTTCTGCAGATGCTGAAACGGTACTAGTACGGAGACCTCAGGCTTAAGAAAATTGCAGAAGGGCGGCTGAAGTTCAGATGAAACTGGCATGATGACCGTATTTGAAGAAGGTAGCGGCATCAAGATGGGACATCAGAGGTCTTCTTCAAAGAATTCGAATATACTATTGAAGTAAGGCTTGAGAACGTTGCAGGAGGGCGGATGAAGTTCAGATGAAACAGGCACGATGAACGGATTCGAAGACGTCAAAAAAGGGGGTGGCATCAAGAAGGGACATAAGAGGTCTTCTTCCAAGTATTTCGATAATACTGTTGAACGAAGGAAGGCTATAGGCAGTGTTGGCTACTTCTAGTCACAAGCAGGGACGGCTGGCTGCTTCAATTTGTCTCTTCTTCTAAGCCACAGCAGGGTCTTTTGGAGATAGACTTTTGTTGTTTGAAGGGAAGGTTAGAATTTGGCTCTATCAGACTTTTGGTCTTCTCTGTTTCTTATCTTGCTATGACTTGGATCTTATCTGCTTCGGACAAAGTTTCTCTCTTGTCTTATGTCCTGTCCTATCTCTCTTGGAAAATCTCTTCTTGAAGTTTAAATACCCATGTGTGGGCGGAGTTAATTACAGTGGGTAGTGGTCATCTCCATAGAGGGCATTCTTTTTAAAAATTTAGCATCTCTATTGACTTCCTCAAAAACACCCACTTTGATCACGCCATGGAAGCTTCTAGAAGAAATTTCTGATATAATTCGGAGCACGCGTTAAGTGGTAACAAAAGGGCAGCACGTGTCCAGCCATGATGACAAACAAGGATTTCCCTCAGGCTTGGTTTCTCAAAATATGTTGACTCCACTAATTAAGACGATGGCATCTTGGTTAAGCAGGAGAGTTTCCTTATCACGGCAGGTGCTCTCGGCGTGTCTTGGCTTACCTCCAAAATGCTGATGAAAAATAAGAGATGATACAAATGCCCAAACAGGGCCACAGTCGAATATCGTGTCGCCTCCCTGCTCACACTGGGAATAGATATTTGTGTTTCATTATATCCTTTTAAAAGTATTGTATCTACCCATGACAATAGTCATGCATGGTTCAGGTTAATTTTGGAATATTCCATTTTCTGCTACTTTTCTTAACACTACAAAATACCAATAATGTAATTT
>NC_090728.1:129577259-129582259 GCF_036898095.1 Palaemon carinicauda
GTGCTAGCCTGCCAGCCATGTGCCAGCTGGACCTTGCCAGCAATGGTACTGGTGGCTGGATGGAAGCTTGGATGATACATTCTCCCTTTCCAATGGCGGCTGACTTAGCCGCCGGTATGCCGACTGTACCAGTACTACTGGATGGTAGCCTGCCGGCCATGTGCCGGCTGGACCTTGCCGGCGATGGTACTGGTAGCTGGATAGAAGCTTGAATGATATATTCTCCCCTTCCATTTCAACCTTCTTTCTGAAGAAAGGCGATCAAATTAGATAATTACATCCTTATTTAGTGTATACATACACGATAATAAGGCAGTCCTTTGCTTCATGCTGTCTCTCTCTCTTCTAGCTAGCAGGCTGGTGGGGTGTGCCAGCAGGGACTAGCTAGGCTAGCGATATGCCGGCGATATTACAGTATAAGTTTATACAGTAGTCAGTATATTTGCAGTATAGGATATACGGCAGATAGAAAACTATCGTATAAACTATACTAGTAGTTATCTTCCAATATATCTTGGGTATTTTTTCCCAGGTGTTTGGTGAGACTAATACTATATTGAAAAAATAGAATTTCTTCAGTATTCTGATTAGAAATCAGTTTACATTTTACCCTACAACATTAAATAAATTAAAGGGCTAGTGGTAGTACACTCCCTATCCTTAAAGGTTAGAACCCTTATTCTTGAGTTTCCCTGATCAAGAAACTCTATAATTTAATATTGAAAGAGAAGGTTACAACAAATGGGCTGGGTAGGATACACTAATATATGTCTGTTATATTTCCTAGTCCAATTGGCGTCATGCCGGCTGGACCGTACCGTCAGATGCTAGCCACAATGGCAGCGCACTGTCGGAACTATAAAATATACTGCAAACAGAAAAATATAGTATAATGATACAGTACGTATTTCTCACATTCTTGTGTACCCTTCGGGCTTCTGCTGAGACTGATCCTATTTTGAAAGAATAGAATTCCTTCAATACTCTGATTAGAAATCAGTTATCTTTACCCCACAGTGTTAAATACTAAAAGGGAAAGTGACATTGTACACTTCTCTACCCATAGGGGTTGGATCCCTTTGTTCAAGTCTACTTAAAAAGGAAATTCCTTCTTGTTAATACTGAAGGGAGGTAACAGCAATTGCCTGCAAGGGATACACAAGTATGATGTTCTGTCTCCCACTATCCCTGTCTAGCTTACTATCCTAAGCTACTTTAGTTAAAAGATGTCTTTCACATATTGCTTATCACTGAGATAGTCAATCGTATACTTATTCGGTTTCCTTTTCTTTACAGGAGGAACCCCAGATGACATGTGTTGCGATCTTCTGCAACATTAAAAGTAAGTACTTTTATGGTCATAATACAGGCAGGTTTCATGCCCCCTGCAATATTATTTCCGAATGCCTGCATTATTGGAACTGCCAAGCTTACAATATATGTCGGACCTTAGTGTACGAGGGTTTGATAATCCCAAGTCGACGGAGATTAGGGATGCAGCTCGTAAGAATCTACGCAACTGGGTAAGAGGGTCCCAAAAGATCTTTCTGGGACCATACCTACCTAATGATAGGATGCGTAGCTTACTATTCCCGAAAGCAAGTAAGGAAATGGTGGTGCTCCAGGCAAGGTTCGCACCTCCCTTTGTTCAGATAACCTTTGGGACGGAGGGCCGGAAGCCCTCACGGGAAGAGGGTGGACAATGTCATGTCGGTATTGCTTCCGTCTGTGCTGGCTCTAGAACTGTCAACCTCGACATCTTCCCCTTCTACCCCTCCATTAGACAAAATGGCCCAGATTTTGGCCTGTTTGAAAGGTCTTATGGAAAAACTTTTGCATACAAGGTGAAAAGGAGGAAGCGAAATTCGAAAGAGCTTTGTGAAGCCCCACTTATCGCTCCCCAAGGGTCACACAGAAGACCCAGAGATCAAGATCTTCTGCCATGCTCCAAAACCAATCCCTGGAGGTATGCGAAGCTGATGCCGATTTTAGACGGCAAACACTACATCTCGGAGAAGATGGGTGCTGTTCCTTTAGACGAAATTAAGTTTTGGCCAAGCTTTAACGCTTTCCCTAATTGCTTTATTCGATTGAAGCATGAACTAACGTCAGGAGAAGAAACAGAACTGAGGGAGGTCATGATTCTCGACCATGATAAGGTACAGGCTAGCTGTCCAAATAGCCTGAGATAGGCGGGTTACTCAGTGTCGAAAGTGTCCACACTAACAGACATCCTACCTTTCTTGCTCTTGCTTCAATATCATTCCCCTTTACATGAAAGGCATTTCAATCTGTTACTAAGGCAGTGGAGGCGGGCAAACCATATCCTGCACTCGAGGACTGCAAGCCTCTATCACTAGCTTTTTCCATGTTGCTGGACGATAGTTTAGGGAGAATCTCTAAACTTTCTGAACATCTCCTGCTTAAAGAACAAGAGACGAAGGAGAGACTTGCAGCCTCTCTATCCCTACAGAATTGCATGGAGTTGTGTTCAACCCACCAAGATACCCCAGACATGCTAACAGTCTTGGCCAAAAGGCATATGGCCACCTTAGTAAAAGACCTTCACGCTTTTATGAAGGCTAGGAGAGCCTGCAGGGAGTTTGTGTTTGCGGCTGCAACAGCGGAACATGAAACAAGGAAGATAATATCTTCCAACATCTGGGGTAGAGACCTCTTTCCAAACGAGGTAGTCGGAGAGGTCATTAAGATTGCCACCACGGAGAATATGGAACTTCTCCAGAAGTGGGGCATCTCTTCAAAGAGAAAGTCTTCCATGGATGTGGGTCCCCAACCTAAGAGGAAGACGGGAAAATCTAGAGATTTTCCTCGGGCTGTTCAACAACATCCTACAGTTTCGAGGATCGCGGTACCACAGGCGAGCGGTTGGAAATGTAAACTTTCTGATCAATGGAAACTAACAGATGCTTCTGGTAGGATGGAGGCCCTTTCAGGATCGTAGGACCTTGATTAGGCCTTGGATCCAAGGCCTAATCAAGATGTGACAAGGATGGAAAATACTCATGCCTGTACCATTATTTCCTCAACTCTTCCTGCACCCCAACCCCATCTTGCAAGAGCTATAAAGCATACAGGTAATAAGGAAAGCATAGTCCATCGAATTCCAGGGAAGGCTGTTTGGTGTTCACAAGAAGGACTCAAGAAAACTCAGAGTCATGCTGAACTTGTTGCCACTCATCAAGGTCAAATAAAAAAGCAAGTGCAAAATGTTAATCCTTCTCAACATAGGGACCCTATTTCAAAAAAGAGTGTTCACAGTCTTGCTAGACCTGAAAGTTGCCTATCGGCAGCTTCCAGTTAGTCGCCCCCTCCCCTCCTACCTATAACTAAAGTTACAGAGGAGAACTTATGTCTAAGGACAGATACTTGTCAGACTAAACATAGTCCTAAGTATCTTCAGGAAATTAGCGGACACAGTCACACAAAAAACAAGCCTAGCAGTGGTTCAGGTAACAAAGTACCTGGACGAAAGGGGAGTTTACTCTCACCAGAGAAAAATTCAAGGAACTCAGTTAGTTCTATCCAAGACCATGTTAGTCCTGTCGTGGTTTATGAAACTCTCTCCACGCAGATCAGACCGCCTCAGGCTGATCTGGATATCGAAACTATACTGAGACGTCAGAACCAACAAGGCTAGTGGTCGTCTCATATAGTTTAGGTAATGTTAGCCATCCCTTGCCTAAAAGGATGGCAGCTATCAGCAGTTCATGTTCAATTGATCTGCAAGTTAACAGCGGATGCTCTACTCGGGCTCAGGCCGGCAGAGTTAGAATGGTCCACAGATGCAGACCTATTGTCTCCCAGATGGGAACAAATCCCCGACCTGCAGATTAACCTCTTCATGACGAACGTCATCAAGAAACTACCTCGATATGTAGCCCCATACGAGGATCCTTTTGTGGAGATAACACACATCAGGTCTATTGTATGGAATGGATGGACTCAGGAATTCTTGTTCATCCCATCCAATTCCCTGCCGAAGGTCATCAATATGCTAAGGTCCTTCCAGGGAGGAGTAACTCTGGTGCCTCCCATGTAGCCCGAGAGCAACTGGTTCCCTCTAGCAAAGGAACTGAGACTGAGGCTGGCCCAAGTACTGAACCAAGTACTATTTTAGAGGGCTCAGAAGTTAATTGCCTTTGATTTATCACAGAGAGCCCAAACCCTTTATTTCATGAATTTCTTGCCCAGTGGTTAGGGAAATATTTGGGATCTCAGAAGATAATATAGGATTCCTAGTAGAATACAAATCTAAGTCAACTAGTAGACAATATGAGTCATCTTGGAAGAAGTGGGTTGCTTTTGTTGAAGCAAAAGGACCGAAAGAAATTTCAACGAACTTCTGTCTGTCCTTCTTTGTCTACCTTCATAATCAAGGCCTGGCAGCCAACACGATAACTACGTGTAAGTCAGCTTTGACTAGACCTCTTCTATATGCCTTCCAAGTGGATCTGGCAAATGAAATCTTTAATAAGATTCCAAAGGCATGCGTAAGGCTTAGGCCCGCAGCACCTCCAAAGCCCATTTCATGGTCTTTGGACAAGGTCCTTCATTATGCCTCATCTGTGAACAATGAAGATTGTTCCCTCAAGGATCTAACCCAAAAGGCTATTTTTCTGATCGCTGCCTCTGGGGCTAGAGTTAGTGAAATGGTAGCCCTATCTAGAAATGAGGGCAACATTCAGTTCACAGAAAGGAGAGAACTGAATCTCTTTCCTGAGCCAACCTTTCTCGCTAAGAATGAGCTACCCACAAAAAGGTGGGGTCCCTGGAGAATCTGCTCTCTGAAGGAAAATGTCTCTCTATGTCCTATAGAGTGTCTAAAGGTCTATCTTCGTAGGACTTCAGACTTTAAGGGAGGACAGTTCTTTAAAGGAAAAACCTCTGGATCAAACTTAACCCTAAAACAACTGAGGGCGAAGCTCACCTACTTTATTTGTAGAGCATATCCTGACAGTACTCCCGCAAGTCATGGTCCA
>NC_090728.1:129587259-129597377 GCF_036898095.1 Palaemon carinicauda
AGTTTCCTTCACTTAGCACATCCATTACCGGCAAACAAATTATAAAATATCCCATTTGGGGTAATTTACCCTTGTTCACAGATCAGTGCTCTACATGATGGAAGGTCTCATCAATGGCAAAATGTGGTTATCCAGGAACAGATTCTGTTTTGACAGATGCTCGACAACACTTAAACTGACGATGTCAGTGTTTGTAACATCATATAGTGGGTCAGCTTTTCCATAAGTTTGTTTCTTTTCATCAAAGGTATGTCTCGGCGTGCGCCCTTTCAAATATAGAAACGTCATCACTGCTCGGTAGTCGACTGGGTCCACAGTCACACCTAACTTCCATATAACAGCTGTAAAAAAGCAAGCAATATGAGTCCAGCGCTGCACATTATCATGTGACTTATACACTAATGTACCAATCCATAGGTAAAATTTCAGTCAGACATGATAATCGTGGGTGGGCTAGGGATAATCTTCAATGAACACCCCTTGTAATATGGGTCAGGTGGATTCTGACCAACTCCCCCATGTTACCAAAATTGCAGTCTCCACACCTATACAAAAGCTTGGCCAGGTTTTGAAACATTGTAATCTCATTAGCATTTAATTTTTGGTTCCAATACTAAAGCTTGGATGCATTGGTTAGGATTTTCTTTGTTTTTTGCTAAGATGATATTGATTTTCTTTCCTTGCAATTCCTTATTCGGGGTATTTAAATGTCTAAAGATGTCTGCTAAGAATGTAAGTTAATTGTCTGAACTTCTCTGCAAGAGTGTTCTTTATTCATTAGAAACATTTTAAGTTGAGTTTTAAGAGCCCCTTCTCAATTCAGGATATATCCTCGTCAAAGCCATTTGACTTCCGTTTAGAAAAGAAGGCTTGAATATTAAGCATCCCAATCTTCGTATAAATCACGAACATGCTTGTATTTCCTATATGCTTTTTACAATACTAATAATCTTAATTACATCTTCAATGCATTCTTTTTCTCCAATGTTCATGCTAGTTTCCCTCATTTAACATATACAATACCACCCCAAAATTCTAGATGATTCCATTTGAGATAATTTACCTCTGTTCCCCGCCCACTGAACTAGAACTAACCACCTTTAGAGACCTAACCTCCAAATTAAAGGTCAGGACCCGGTCGATGGAAGCTTCATCTTGTTGTATTACTATAAGAGCCGAAATCAGTAAATTGTGATATGATGGAATTGGGTGAAATTAGAATTGAGGGTCATATCTTTTGCTTCAGAGAACATCAAAGGAACAGAGAAAATGGAGTCAGTTTTCTTATTAACAAAAATTGTGCAGGTTACATAGTAAAATTTAATAGTAGAAGTGATCGAAGTACAGGATCGATAATGAAACTAAATAAAAAAGTATAAAAGGAGGATTATTCAACCGTATACACAAACAATAATGGAAGCAAGAGATTCTTTGTGAGGAAGATCTTGAGATATCTTGAAAAATCACAAAACACTTTGCATTTGTTTTGGATTATTTCTATGGCAACGTAGATCAAAAGAAGTGAGTAGACTTTGCTAAAAACAAACTATAAGTCATGAACATTTCTCTTTTCTAAAAAAAAAAGAAAATAGAAAATGAACAAAGAAATTCCCATATATAGAAACAAAAACCAAAATAGATTTAACTCCTAGTGAAAAAGTTAATTTAATTAAATATGCAATAGTGTTAAACGTGTTTAAGTAAATTGGCCAGAGAATAGGGAGAAGTAAGATTTGTCTAGATCTAAGGAAAGAAGGAAGAAACTAATATTAAGAAAAAAAACAAAGACTCATATGATATGAGAAAATGTCAAAAGCTTAGTATAGCAATGTCAAATAGGTACTCCATGAGGAAATAGAAGCAAATAATGACGAAATGAAAAGTAATTTTTAAAATTTCGTAGTAGGATAAACACAGGAGATAGGTGGAAAAGTTTCTAAACAAATTAGAAAAAAATACCCGATAACACAAAAAATAATCAAGGAAAGATTAGAAATAAGGATAAAATCCAAGAGATATTAAATTGAATTAGCAAAATAATCTAAAAAAAAATAAACAAACTAAAACACTAAACCTTCGTAAACACAATAAGACCAAAATTAAGGTCATACTAAAGAATGGATTAAACATCACGTTAATGAAAAGAAGACTTAGAACAGTTGGCCAACAGATATTTGCTATAACATGAAAATAAAGAGATCAGCAAAAGAGATGGAATGATAAAATTGCAGTCGACCTCTTCACAATGCTATATAATATAAGAACTAACTTTTTCCGACAGAAATAATGTAACGTTTGATCTGGTAACCCCGGCCCCCCCCCCACCCCAAACAAAAAGCATTAATAGGCCTGAAAAGAGAGAAAGCAGACGAAAAAAGCCTAACAAATAATTTAAAAATAAATGGAAGAGATTTCGTAGAAGCAAATCTTGCTGAACTGTACACCAAATGTTTTCAAGACTGCCCTATACGTTCATTTGGAGAACAATATCATTATATTATTTCGCAAAAAAAGCGATACACAAAAGACCTGAAAAATTACCACCCAATAGGTTTCCTCAGTAATATATGAAATATTTGCAAAGGCCATATATGGTAAATTGAAAGAAAACTAGTCTTTAATCAACCAAAATAGCACGTAGATTTCAGAAGCAGATATCCAACAACTGACCATATCCATGTTATTACCCAGCTAATATGACAAACCACAATGTATGGCATTTGTAGACTATGAGAAAGCTTTTGATTCTTTCAAAACTTCATCAGTAATAAGAACCCTTCAACAACGAGGGATAGATTATTCCTATGTTAGAACAATATAGGGCCTATATTGGTAGTATAGAAAACCTAAATATACATAAATTCAGATACAAAATTCCAATTGAGAAAAGCAGTTAGACAAGGGAATATTGCCTATCTTGAATTATTCACAGCGTTTTAAAAAATTTAGATTGAGAAAATGTAGGAATTAACATTAATGCAGAATACCTTGATAATTTAGGATTACAGAGGACTTAGTTCTATTTAGTGAGACGTGGATGGAATTGCAAAAGATGATAGAAGATTTGAATAGAGATAGCAGAAATGTATGACTGAAAATTCATGAGCAAAACAATGAAAATATTTAATGAAAAAAATACAGATAATCATTTGATAACCATTCTCTCCAAACATAAAACACTTTAATTTTAAGTGACATATTTCTATCATAAATGTTTGGAAATATCCTTCTACCTTCTTTCCTATGGCAATTATTCCTAATTGTCTATGAAATATATCACCTTATATTCAAGAGTCATAGAAATAATCAGTGACTGCTCATTCTTCCTTGTTTCCCAATTTTAATTATCTAAGCATATTGTGTACAATGTATTCGTCATAAAAACATTAAAATATTTCTTGTGTTATTAACACGAGACAAATTACATGATATACAAATAAAATCCAGTGAGTTAGTCTGCAGTTTAAAAGGTTTATCCCTGATGCAGCAGTTAGAATATGAATATAGATGTTAACAATGTTATATATTTATTTAGAATTAACGAAGAGAATGCTGTAAGATTCGATTTCAATGATATCTAACGAAATTCCAGATATGGATTACCTGTTAGTATTTATTTATTCAATCATACCGCTATATTATATATATATATACATATATATATATATATATATATATATATATATATATATATATATATATATATATATATGTGTATATATATATATATATATATATATATATATATATATATATATATATATATATATATATATATATATATATATATATATATATATCAAGAAAACCTTTGATGGCCAAGTTGAGTCTCCTTACGGTTATGCATACTATTTCTGTCCAGTATATTTAACGTAAAAGAAGATAAATAGATAATTTGTAGGTATGAAATAATTTTTATGTTATATATGTCTTAGGCCATTTAGGCTGAGAAAAATAATTCTACTATTTTTATGGTTCTTAAGTTAGACTATGTATAGGATTTTGGATTGTTATTATTATTTTTATTATTATTATTATTATTATTATTATTATTATTATTATTATTATTAATATTATCATGACTAGCTTAGGTACAACCCTAGCTCGAAGAGCCAAGAGGCTCCAACAGTGAAAATAGCCCAGTGATGAAAGGAAAAAAAGAGAAATAGAATATTTCAAGAAGAGTAATGAAATTAGAATTAATATCTCTTATATGAACTATAAAAACTTTAACAAAACAAGAGGAAGAAAAGTAAGAGAGAATAGTGGGCTCGAGTGTAACCTTAAGCAAGAAAACTCTAACCTAAGACAGTGGAAGACCGTGGTACAGAGGCTATGGCACTACCTAAGACCAGAGAACAATGGTATGATTTTGTAGTGTCCTTCTCCTAGAAGAGCTGCTTACCATACCCTGAACAATTAGTGCAGTAACCCCTTGAGTGAAGAAGAATTGTTTGGTAATCTGTGTTGTCAGGTGTATGAGAACTGAAGAGAATATGTAAAGAATAGGCCAGACTATTCAGTGTGGATATGTGTAAGTAAAGAGAAAATGAACCGTAACCAGAGAGAAGGAACCAATGTAGTACCATCTGGCCAGTAAAAAGACCACATAACTCTCTAGCGGTAGTTTCTCAATGGGTGGCTGGAACCCTGGCCAACCTACTACCTTACATAGTTCAAAGATATGAGGAATCATTATCCGTCTAAGCTAAGGAGAAATCTTAATAACTTATCAATAGAATATTTCTACTCTATTGAATATTCTAACGTTTTAAAGAGATATAGAAAATAACTATTTATCAAATACCTTCAATCATTATGAAATTTACTTTAAGTGAAATGGAGCATCAAATGGTCCTTGGCTCGTCTTTACTTTTACTCATTGCATATAACGTAAACTATTAGATTGATTTTTTTTTTTTTTTTTTTTTTTTTAGAATTTCCTTTGCCTCATGGTCCAACCAAGGCCAGAGATTGCATGGTCTCATCTGCATCTGAAACATTCTGTTTTAGATCTATCATCGGAAACTGCTTCCCAAATGGGCTCTTGGCATTACCCAATCGTGCCTCTTAAACAGCTTAAGCGAAGCTTGTGGGACTCGGAAACCGTTCTCCAGAAAATGAGATTCGGATACTTTTCCAGAATTAAGCAGCATCAATTGTGCTCTTATCTCTTGACAGAGAGCCTAAAGAGACTCCAAGACGACAAGTTATTTTGCACTTATAGCGTGTAATGGTTTAAACTTTAACTAATAATGTAAAAGGAGTTTGATTCACTATGGATTTTCCTTTTTTTCTAAAACTAATATCAGAATGGATGGTAACTGCCAGCAAGATTTATAAGAGGAAAGTGCAATTAAGTATTAATTGTAATGATGTTGATGATGCCACTTTATTGTTAAAGGAAGACCGTTCCTCATGTTTATTAAAGTTAATGCAACAATGATTGACTTAAAAAAAAAAAAAAAACTTTTAGTATCAATAACATGTGACGATTAATAGAAATCTAATTTAAAATTTACCCATTTTATCTTCATATATATATATACATATATATATATATATATATATATATATATATATATATATATACATATATATATATATATATATATATATATACATACATATATGCATATATATACATATATATATTTATATATACATACATATATATATATATATATATATATATACATATATATATACATATATATATATATATATATATATATATATATATATATATATATATATATACATACATATATATATATATATACATATATATATATATATATATATATATATATATATATATATAAATATATATACATACATATATATACATACATATATACATACATATATATACATATATATATATATATATATATATATATATATATATATATATACCTATACATGTATACATATATATATATATACATATATACACACACACATATATATATATATATATATATATATATATATATATATATATATATATATATATATATATATATATATATATATATATATAGGAAAATAGAAACCAGTTCATGAAAATCAAAACAATGGAATTTTATTATTTGTAAGTTATACGACTACATCAGCATATGTTATCCTATTGTTAAATGATTTCCTTTTTAAAAAATCTTTTATACTTACATTAGCTGAAAAACGTATAAGGTATCGTGACATCTACCATCCGTTAATGTTAGTAGCTTAACTCCCGGTAAAAAATAATTAAGAAAGTAGCCCGTTTAATAGAAAAGAAACCGCTGAGTCTGGAGATGAAAACCCGGTTATAAAGATATTGAAAGCGATGTCAACAGGCCTTATTTCTTTATTTTTTTTCCTTATAATAGAAAAATGCGTCTCATAATCGGGGTCGACTTTTCCATGGAAGGTGATATCACAGAGGTTACAGTTATCAATACATGACAGGAAAATACTTCAGACATTTATTTTCAATTTTTTTAATATTTGTGACCCCTGAATAAAATCCTAAAAGGAACAGAATTATCATAAAGTTGTAAAGAGAGACTATTTTCGAATTATTTTCGTTGCAGGTTGTTGGAAAATGAGACTTGGAATATATGAGAACCCTAAAATTTAACTTAATCCCCCCGCCCTCTCTCTCTCTCTCTCTCTCTCTCTCTCCTCTCTCTCTCTCTCTCTCTCTCTCTCTCTCTCTCTCTCTCTCTCTCTCTCTCTCTATAAATGTTTGAATATTTCCCTCTTAGTTAATTTTTTTTTAATTTTAAAGGACTGCATTTTTTTTCTTTTTCAATAACGCATCTTCTCTTACGAATGCAAATTAGAGATATGGATTTTCATTTCACCAAAATTTGCTTTATCAATATCAATATTCACATAATGTGTAATGCCAGTTATTAATAAGAAATAAGCTTGGTCCAATTTATTTATAATCCGCTGTTTTGTTTTCGATAAATCGCAAATGATTTCTTACTATTGTTTGAGACAAGTGAAAAACAAAGATATAAAAACGTGTTTAGAAGGTTTTGCAAGACACTAGACATAAATTCGCATGAAATATACAAAACTATTAACTTGATACAGAATGGAATGCAGAATCCCTCTGTTGCTTAGAAAATTATTTACGTTTTCATGGGAAGCGGAATATTAAGTATCGTTCTCAATTGGAGGCGCTGGTGTAGGTTAAAATTACAAAATGTGTTATAACATTTTTATATATGAATTCGACTTTTTTTTTTTAAACTAAACAATAATATAATTGACTCATTCAGGATGTGATATTTTACGCGCAGTGTATGAAGCAAAGTATTACGAAAATGTTGTGTTTATTCCTAATATGTTCTATACAGTATGAAACTTTTGTGTTCATATAAAGATTTATTCCAGAAGTAAACCTTATTCAAAGAGCGACATATAAAGGAGTTTAACTTTTACTAAACATGTGATTAGGGAAATAATTATTTAAGAATAATTACTCTAGTAGATATTTTGACGAAATAATCCGTTCATGGGTTTACGAAGGGAATCTATGAAATAATATATATGTTATATGTTGCAATAGTGACCAAGTATAGCATATAAAACCAAACAGTGAAAATATTTCTGAATAACTTACCCAAAAAACTTAAGAAAGTTACTCAAATATCTCCAAGTACACATAGGTATCAAGAATCTTGCTGACAAATAATCAGTGCAATGAGAAGATGCAATATTCCGAGAAAGAAATTTTTCCAGCAAAGTTTAGTGCAAAGAGTTGTTTCGCCCCCCCCCCCCCTTCCTAAGACTACGATGCATGGCCCATTAAACGAAAACATTAATTGGTGGAGGAAATTAACGGGAGTAAACACATCGGTTCCAGATATTTATTTCAGAAATAGGAGTTTACATAATCAAGTGTTGATTTCAATGTTAAATTTGTTTCCGTGTATTCTAGTCACGTATAGATGTTCCCTTTGTGTGCAAAGACATATCATCCACATATGCATGTCTCTCTTCCTCTTGTCCATTCTCTCCAAATCTCTGAGGTGAAAAAAAAATCCGTAAAAAAATTTATATAAAGCGAAACACTGGAAATCTAAAGATTTTTTTTCATTTCGTACAAAAAAAATCACAATTGATAAGAAACCTTTTTTTTCAGGTTTTTTTAATATGAACGGCATTAATTAAGCCCTTAATCTGTATAGACCAGAAGGAGATTTGTTAGGAGGAAGAGAGAGACAAACACATCGGAGCTTATTATACAGCTTTTCAAATGAGTTCATAACAAGTCATGTGCTAATTAAATCGTTAGATGGACAAACATTGAATAAAACTAAAGAAGGAGACGAGAGTATTGATGATAATCCTGAGAGTCATCTGTGTTGGAAGAGGAAACTTAGTATTGCAATTAAACCCGAAGATGACGTACTAAGAAAATTTAAATTCATAAATATGAAGGATTATAGATTTCCACCAGTGACAATCATATATTTCCAATACTACACAGAATATATGCAAAAACATGTATTTTTTTTATAAAGTGAGCCTAACTCTTGTACTATTTAGTACTTAATTTGACCAATTAGGAAATGCAATAAAAGAATATTTCTAAATTGTCAAAACATTTAGAGATATTAACAAATTTCATTCAAAACCAATCTATGGCCTTGGATATTGGGAGTAACTCGGTGATTGCCCTGAAAACTAACGAAATTACCTTAAAAAAGAAGTCAGGGTTTCTATTCAATATAAATTTGGTAAAATCATCATGAACTTCATGCAATGAACTCTGAAAGTCTAAACAAAATACCTTCTATTTTTAATGTTAGAAAATGGATCGACTAATATTATGTGCTCTCTCTCTCTCTCTCTCTCTCTCTCTCTCTCTCTCTCTCTCTCTCTCTCTCTCTCTCTCTCTCTCTCTCTCTCTCTCTCTCTCAGGTAAAATTCACAGTAAAAATTTAGTAATTCAGAGAGTCTAAGAAAAAAAGCATTTTTCCTTTCAGTACTATGGTTATGTTTCGGAAAGATTAAGAACAGAGGTTATGAATGTTGTGCGGAAGTGTTCTCCTCATAAATTTAGAATTTATTTAAATAAAAAAAAATTCTCAGTTGGCTCATTTTTTATTATAAGGAATGCCTACGTACTCCTTTATATTCTGGTGTCATATACACTTATCAATATGCACTCCGTAATGAGTACTACACTGGAAACACATATAGATAGCTTCATTGCAGGATTTATGAGCACATGAGAAGATCAGTGCAAACCAATACACCTCTAAGTAATATCCCAATTTCGGCCTTTACAACCATTCATTTAAATGTGGTTATGGTATTTAAAAAGATTTCAAAATCACTGACACACATAACAGTGTATACCAACTGAGAATCATAGAGTCTTTGCATGTTTTTAAAACAAAACCCAGCTTGAATGAGGGGTTACTTGTTCAGTTACTGGTGACCCATTGATCGGTTTTCTTGTCTTTGGGTCACTACTCTGGGTGGGTGGTCGTCGTTTACTACCGGTAATTAGGTTATATTAGTAGTAATTATTTTTTATACAGTTTTATATTAAATGATTGGTTTGACTTTAGAGCTAGTTGGATATTTCTTAGAAATATAGCTTCCTAATTATATATTAATGATCATTTTTATCAATTTTGCATTACATCAATTGTAAATATGCTGAAGGTGACAGAAGTTATGCCAAAAGCTTCCAAATGAAGAAGATAAAAACCGCATTGATCATTTTATTTTTTCGTGAATTCCAATTCCTGAGAAGATGCTAATTATCATCTTATATATATATATATATATATATATATATATATATATATATATATGTATATATATATATATATACATATATATATATATATATGTATATATATATATATATATATATATGTATATATATATAAATATATATATATATATATATATATATATATATATATATAAGATATAAATATATATATATATATATATATATATATATATATATATATATAGATATATATATATATATATATATATATATATATATATATATATATATATATATATATATAACTATATGTATATATATATATATATATATATATATATATATATATAAGCATATATATATA
>NC_090728.1:129605377-129610377 GCF_036898095.1 Palaemon carinicauda
AATATTTTAACAGTATTTATGCTCATTTAGTGATAATGATCATTATTTTTTTTTTCACAGCGAAAATAACATGTTTTAAATCATAACACGTACAGTTGATTAACTTATACTATCACCCAGGCAACGGTCCAAGTTGCATTAAAATTTTACTATATTTGTAAACTTATCTACGAACTGATTATAAAGACCTTGTCAAATTAACGCTCCTGTTCCTCCACTTATGCTACTTTCCCATAAGACTCGCAAACTATGTATCACAAGTAACTTCGATGGTTACGGCAACAGATACTTCACAGTCTGTCCATACTATGCACATGTTTCAAACTCTGACATATCTTCCAGTTCTATGATTATCCTCTTTTGTCATTTTCCATAACCTATGTCCTTTTAGACTTTATAACTACGTATGTTTCACATAATTTGTCATTAGTGTAATTATATTTAGGGGCTCTAATCCATAAAATATTTCTGTAAAAGTTTTGGAATACCGAACTACAAAGAGAGACTTCGAGATCCTGCTCAATTCTTCTTTTATGGGAGGCTAAAAAAGGGTATAAAGTGGGTCCTTGAAGACGTCGTGTTATTATTTTTTTTTTTTATATATATTCATATCAGATATATACATATTTTAGCTTATGAGCTGCCTTAGCGCAAAAGCCCATGGCCTGGACCTTCAGTGCAGGTCATCCTAGTGCCTGGCTACCTATACAAAATTTAGTACTATGCTGGGCAGCAGCAGAGGATAGGGTCCATTGTTTAGGGCGATTCACCACAAGGGAAATCAGCATTGGTGACATCCCCCATTTTTGTAGTGGATCTCGTGCCTTCCTGACCATGGACATTGCTCTATATAAGGCGGCCCACTCCCTTTTTTTAAGGGATACTCCACAAGGTTGGTGTTCGATAGGATAAGGATGTGCTTCATTGGTTGGATTACAATCTCTCTCCCTCAGTTTAATCAATTTGTGGGTAGCATGGTTTCGATGCTGAGGACCCTTCACGGGCATGAATAACTTTAACAGTATTTATCAGTATCATTAATGTTATCTGTTGGGAATCAAGAGATACATACACACAAACATATACATACCTGAATAAAATATATGTATATATATATATATATATATAATTATATATATATATATATATATATGTATATATATAATTATATATATGTATATACATATATATATATATATATATATGTATATATATATATATATATATATGTATATATATATATATATATATATGTGTATATATATATATATATATATGTGTATATATATATATATATATATATGTGTATATATATATATATATATATATTTATGTATATATATATATATATATAATTTATATATATATATATGTATATATATGTATATATATAAATATATATATAAATATATATATATATATATATATGTGTGTGTATATATATATATATATATATAGTATATACACTAAATTCTAGAAAGTGAATCAGGAATTCTGTTGTCAGTCCCTTCAACACGTTTTACAATCAAATTGAACTCATGCAGAAAAAGGCTGTCAAAAATAACGTAGTGTTGAAACCGTTTGAGGTCATGCTAATAATCTCTTTTGCTAACTTCGCTTGAAAATAGACGTAGAGTCAGCTCTGATTGGCGCCAAGAGGCTGTTGACGTCTCTTTCATGATGACAAGATCTTTTTCCTGTCTCTAATTTTGTCGTTGCAGGATGAGGCGAGGCTGCAGCCAGGAAGCCGGTGTGAACTGCTCTCAATTTGAAGACGGGACCCATATCTAGAACCCCCTAGGCAAGATGGCACCTACCCCGTGACGCCCAAGAATCACGCATTGATAGCCGGTCACGCCTTAGTTCAGTTTGAAGAGAGCCACGATTAAGGGCTAACGTCCTTCCGTTGTGCCATGGGGTACCCTAGCTAAGCCCTTTAGACTTGTATTTTTCTTAATGTAAAGTAATGTAACGTATTTTGGTCTCTCAGCTGTAGTCTCGCCTGAACTATGATGTGTATTGAATAATTGTACGAGCACATATTTAGTAGTCATTTGGAAGCCTTTCATCTATAAAGAATTAGTGACTTTGTGAAAGTAAATTAAGTGCTCCTAGATTATGCAATGACTCTTTGTTCAACTATATTTAAGTTGAAAGAACAGATTCTCCTCTGTCTTATCCCGTTTCCTGAATTATATTTCTAAAAAAAAAAAAAAAATGTTCGTGCATTAGGTCATAAATGGTGGCATTTTAGTGGGATTTCTTTCAACTGAGAAGTGAAGTGAAATTACGAAATAACAACATGAGTGTACAGGAACACGACAACCTATTCATTGAAATTGAAGAAACCGTCGGAGGCCTACATCATGTCATAAGGCCGCAAGTAGAACCTGTACACATTAGAACATCGACGGGCACAGAGAGACCAGCACCATAACAGCCCTTCACTAGAAGATGGGTTCGAACACCGGGCCGGGGAGAATGGATGATACAGCGACTCCGGCAATTTTTCTCCTCTATCGAAATATGTACCAATTTTTGAAGACACAGTGCCACAACAAGGGCGAAGATTTATATCTATAGAAACGTTTCTCAGTTAGGTAGAGGCAGCGACGTCGGAGCGGTGTCAGACGGATCATCAGAAAATTGTTTTGGCAAAACAGAGAATTCGAGGAAATGCCAAGAGGAAAGTGAAGAGAGATCTTGAATTCGTCGAGCCCAGGTCTTGGAAATATCTGAAAGTACACCTGCAACGGAGGTTAGGCATAGGTACCACCAGTTGGCATCAACACTTATGCAATTACGTTCCTATCCGGAAGGAAGGTGTGCCCTACTATGAATTTTTCACAAGAATAGCTGCAGACTTGAACGATTTCTTGGACGGCCAAGATGCCTTGGAAGACGTTAAGGACCCTTGTTTTAAGAAGGTCATGAAGTCACTTTTACCCGCATATGCGTGCGGTACACCTTGGAAAAGATAAGTGCATAATAAACACAAAACAAGATTAGCCTTATATTTGAAATGTAATGCAAATATGATAATAAGAAAGTACAGTATATTGAACTGGTATTCTATGATATATTATTCCTCACTTAACGTTTGAGAAACTCGTCATTTCAAACGAAAGCTGAAAAATATCTAAACAAGATTATTTCCGAGAATAAATCTTTTGAAAACGACACCTGAGACCCAATTACACAAGAGGTAAAAGGTAAGAAGCATCTCCATAAAGAAGCTAAAGGAATAGATGTTGTGAAGTTCAACGTGAAATTTTTAACATATTTATTTACGACTGAAGGGTGATTCAACATGAAGATTTATGTGACAACTGATAACATAACCCTTTGAGATGTATACGATTTAATGATGGTATATCTCAAACGCGAGTAACATCCAATCCATGAATTTTGTAAATATTAGACCTTGTCATAATGTGGCATGTAGGTTGTGTGTTGAAGAAAGAGACTTTTATGATATTGGTCAATAGGGTGGATTATTTAACATTTTTGAAAGTTATATACAGATAATGAGCCTCGTGAATCAAGGATCTCAGGTATGTATTAATACAAGGATGAAACTATTTCTTAGTGTAAGAAACTAAAGTTTATAACTGCATGTTGATTTTCAAGAAGAGGTTGTTATTCATACAACAATTTCGTTGAATCAAAATGTGAGTATTTGATTATACAAATTAGGAAAATGTCATCAGCATCAGAGAACCATCAACTCTTTTAAAAAAGGACAAAACAGATGATGGATACAGATGACATTTCTCCAAAAACTCACGGAAATTTAAGACTTGGTTTCTAATTATAATTACATTCGTTAAAAATACAATAAGTCTTTTATCGAAAGATAACATTCACGGCTATTTGATACTATCAGTGTTTAGGTGGATATACAATGCTAATTGGTTATAATATCAGGTTAAAATTATTTGTAATTATAATTACTTAAAACTTCACGGTATCGTCGTATTCAACTTCATGTCGAACAATAGGAATTCAATGAAGGGAGTGAATCCTTATACATATAGATAGATAGATAGATAGATAGATATATAGATAGATAGATAGATAGATAGATAGATAGATAAGATTCTTAATAAATTATGAGTATGTACATTGAAGAAGGACTGGAAAGAAGTGAGAGTGAGAGAGTCACAAGGTTAAAAATGGTCAACAAAAAGTGACTTTGTCTTAATTATGCAAAACGATTATTTAATCATAAAAAGTTTTGTATAATTTCACTGATCAGATGTCTGAATTAGAAACATAGTGTTCCAAATTGGCCCGTGATTCTGAAATTTACCTTTACTATTTTGTTATTGTTAATTACCTTCAGCTTTATACACGGGAGTACTCATTTTATTTGTGTTTAGGTTTGTAGAATTTTACACCTCTCTATCAATTTAGTTATTTTAAGATTTTTTGTTCAAGGAATATGTTAGACTGTTCAAACTAAACAGATGCCAAGTGAAATAACTGATAACAAAGACGTCTATAAGAATTCAAGAGAGCATACCGTCAACCCTTGGACATTACATAGTGGTTCCTCGGATGATTCTAGTGGCATTAAAATGAGGAAGCTATTTAAATGAAGCAGATATTACTACCGGAGCACTTTTCGTAAAACAAAGATTTTGTGGAATCAGTTACCCAAGCCATTTCCATCCTACGATCAGCCCCCTTTGATATCGCCGCTGGGGAACCCACAACAATATTTGAACCTAATATCAAGGACATGTTCAATACCACCATACCAGTTCCAATAACGAATACGTCCGCTTAAATTCTAAACTAAAATATTAAGGAGAAAGTAAGTCGATTGCCTGAGCAATAACTCATGGCTATGTATACTCCAGGTCAAATGTTCCCATAATGATCGAAAGCAGGCATTATGAAAAGAAAAGTGGCTTTAAAATAGCTCAAAAGGTCAACAACATTTAAGAATAAGAAACAGAAAACAGGCAATTAGTTATTGGTGTTTATAACCTCTT
>NC_090728.1:129615377-129617877 GCF_036898095.1 Palaemon carinicauda
ATATATATATATATATATGTATTCATATACATATATATATATATATATATGTACTGTATATATATTTATAAATATATATATATATATATATATATACATATATATGTATGTATTAGGAGTTTGGGTGTGTTTGTCTGTATGTTTGTGCTGTATTTACTTATATGCATTAATGTTTGTTCCCTCTCTCTCTCTCTCTCTCTCTCTCTCTCTCTCTCTCTCTATATATATATATATATATGTATATATATATATATATATATACACATATTCATATATAATTATATATTTATTTTACTATATATATAAATATATATATAATTAATATATATATATATATATATATGTATATTTATATATATGCATATATATATATATATATATAAGCATATGTATATTGTATATATATATATATATATATATTTATATATATATATATATATATATAGTATATATTCATATATATATATATATATACATAAAGTATATTCATTTATATACATATATATATATATATATATAAATATATATATATATATATATATATATAAATATATATATATATATATATGTATATATATATATTTACAGTATATCCATTTATATACATATATATATGTATATATATATATATATATGTGTATATATATATATATATATATACATATATGTATATATATATATATATATATACGCACACACACATATATGTATATATATATATATATATACACATATATATATGTATATATATATATATATATATGTATATATATATATATATATATATACATATATGTGTGTGTGTATATATATATATATATATATATATGAAACTAATTTTGATCGGTTTTTTACTGTTCTTACTGTATTGATTGATTCTCGATTATTCTTACCTGTATCATATCAACATATTATTTTACTTATTCTTTCACTTTTTGTACCACTAGCATCAACACTTCTCATCTCTTCAAACATTTTACTTAATTCCTAAACCGATCATATATTGAAAATATATTCTTTATATTAAGTAACATCTCATAACTCTCTTTTTGTAATCATATACATTAACCAGCTAATAGAAATACATCACATTTTTCAGAATATACACATCTCTCTCTTTACTGAAGCAATGTAAACATTATTCATATTAAAGATTTTCATTAATATTTTACAAAGTTATAATTTATCCTTCGTTTATTTCTTTTTTTTTGTTTTTATACCTCTACAAATCTCTTGAACGTTATCATCAATTGCCATTGCAATTTTCCATACTTCAACTGTTTTATCATTATTCGTAGCATATGTTACTTGGGGTTGGCGAATGCAACACTGCGTGCTAAGATAATAAAAAGATAAAATATTATGGAATAAATTATTTTTTTGCATTCTCCCTCATAACATCCCTTTTTGAAATGATACTGCTTTATAGAAAATATGTTATGTATATCTCGTATCTATTTCTTTAGCTATTAACAAAAGGTATAATCTGATTCTTTAATTTGGTTTGTTTATACGTTGACCATCAACCAACAACAGCACACCTTCTCTGAATTGTTGTTATTTACTTGTTTACATATTGTTATATATATATATATATATATATATATGTGTGTGTGTGTGTGTGTGTGTGACATAGCATCCGCACTGCTTGGCTGTAAATCTTTGGAGTTTTTAAAGGCAAATACGCTCTGAATATCCAGAATGCATTGATTCTTTTATAGTTTACTTTCTTGTCACGGCTCCTGCTTTATGTTTCCGTTATGGTTAGTTTGGAAACATATTACCAGATGTCGCCATTCCGTCGGTGTTCCATTTAGATATTCAATGGTAGCGCAGTAAGATGTTAGTCAATTAAGAGACATATACGAAAAAAATAAATCAAACTTTAGCGCTTTATTAGAGATAAATTACGTGATCGAAACGGGAAAGTTATAAGACTAAATAATGGGGAAATGCTTTTGTATCCACACATATTGGAACTCTACGGCAATTTGGAAAGGGTGATAGACAACAAGCAGCAGACGAGAGACAGAAGGACATTAACAGGATAAAATAGAGTCCTATTAATAATCATATTATACGATTATATTTCTAGCAAATTCTCATTACCCCCAGAAAACTGGTTACGCTAAAAAGCAAATCTATTTATTCTAAAATGCCTTCTAATTTGTATTTAAGACAAGTTTTACCAGTTTACTGTTGAGAGAATATACACCGTACTTTGAAGACTTTTTGTCGGCAAAAAAAATAATTAGGGATTATAATAACCTCCTTTTATTGCATGCGTTCTTGTTTTACCAGAAATCATGTGGCTAGATATAAAAAATCGTTATACTTATCTTTGTTCAACTAAAGCAGGTTAATATTCTATAGGTAATTACATACTCATGTATATATATATATATATATATATATTTATATATATATATATATATATATATATATTTATATATATATATATATATATATATATTTATATATATATATATATATATATATA
>NC_090728.1:129622877-129625377 GCF_036898095.1 Palaemon carinicauda
TGTGAATGATACAGTACTAGTTGCAGACGCGGAAGAGAAGCTAGGCTGATTAGTGACAGAATTTAGAAGGGTGTGTGAGAGAAGGAAGTTGAGAGTTAATGTGGGTAGGAGTAAGGTTTATGAGATGTGTGAGAAGGGAAGGTGGTGCAAGGTTGCATGTTGAATGGAGAGTTACTTGAGTTGGTGGATCATTGTAAGTACTTAGGGTCTGTTGTTGCAGCAAATGGTGGAGTGGAAGCAGATGTATATCAGAGAGTGAGTGAAGGATGCAACGAGTTGAGAGCAGTTAAGGCAGTAGTAAAAGATAGAAGGTTGGGCATGAATGTAAAGAGATTTCTGTATGAGAAAGTGATTGTACCAACTGTGATGTATGGATCGGAGTTGTGGGGAATGAAAGTGACAGAGAGACAGAAATTGAATGTGTTTGATTTGAAGTGTCTAAGGAGTATGGCTGGTGTATCTCGAGTAGATAGGGTTAGGAACGAAGTACTGAGAGTGAGAATGGGTGTAAGAAATTAGTTAGAGTAGATATGAATGTGTTGAGGTGGATTGGCCATGTTGAGAGAATGGAAAATGGCTGTCTGCTAAAGAAGGTGATAAATGCAGGAGATGGTGTGAGAAGTACAAGAGGAAGGCCAAGGTTTTGATGGAAGAATTGTGTAAAAAAAGCTCTGGGTGATAGGAGGATAGATGTGAGAAAGGCAAGAGAGCGTGCTAGAAATAGGAACGAATGGCGAGCGATTGTGACACAATTCCGGTAGGCCCTGCTGCTTCTCCGGTGCCTTGGATGACCGCGGAGATAGCAGCAGTAGGGGATTCAGCGTTATAAAGCTTCATCTGTGGTAGATAACCGGGGGAGGGTGGGCTTTGGCACCCTAGCAGTACCAGCCAAACTCGGTTGAGTCCCTTGTCAAGCTGGGAGCAACGTAGAGACGAGAGGTCCTCTATTTTGTTTCATTTGTTTGATGTTGGCCACCCCCAAAAAACTGGGGGAAGTGCTTTGGTATATATATATATATATATATATATACATATATATATATATATATATATATGTGTGTGTGTTGTGTGTGTGTATGTTTTTGTGTGTGTATGTGTATAGTCTTGGGTGTGCCATAGCCTCTGTACCATGGTCTTCCACTGTCTTGGGTTAGAGTTCTCTTGCCTGAGTGTACACTCCGGCACACTATTCTCTCTAATTTTTCTCTCTCTTGTTTTGTTAAAGTTTTTATAGTATATATATATATATATATATATATATATTATTACTGATCTTATAATATTCTATTTTTCGTTGTTTTTTTAAACTGATTTTTGTACCATTAATTTCTATAGTTTTATATTTTTCTTTTAGCATCCCTTTAATAAAGAACTTCCCATTTCCTTCTCATCTGTGATGAATCCTCTTCTCTCCTGAGGCCTTCTCATATTCCATCATGTTTTTGTTCTTCAGAACACAATAATGTTCAATCCCATCTTGTTTCCTAGGCAACTGATTGTCCAGTTACATGATATGAAACATCCTTTACTTGATTTTATTTATAAAAAAAAAAAAAAATACTCTCATGCGTTTTTAGAATTTTTTTTTCCAATATTAGTAGTTTCCGAAGTTTATTTTGACACAGGATATATAATGAGAAATCTTATTTTTCTTAACCTGTTATTTTTTCTGTTTGCATAAATAGCTCATGTATATGGTTCATATCAAGTTAGATAGTATCGAAATTTTATAATGTTACAATGATTTTATCCATGAACAATGGTTTGAATTCAGATACAAAAATACAATATTGTAATGGACCTTTTTAAACACATTATATAGCTATTCTTAGTTAGGGTCATAATATATCTCCACTCTTAAAAAAGTAGAGATATACCTATCTAACTTTGATGTTCTTTATTTATTTAAATTTAATATCCTTTTACTATTTAAATTCCATATATATTAGAGGAATTCTCCTTGCATAATCATTCTTAGTTTAAGAAAAAAATCCGATTCTGTTATCAGCAGTTATTTTGCATTAAAGTGTGTTGCTGAGGATAAACACAGTTTTACCTTTAACATGACAATGTAAACGGGCAGCATCGTTAACCGGTATCACAATCTGCTGCTAAATCGCTCAACAGATTCTACGTATCCATGAATACGTTTGGAACACGTAACGATGCTATGTGACATATACATTTTGTATGGATATCTCTTGAAAACTAAATGCCATAATCAACCGAAACCTTAGGCACTTCTCAATTCAAGTGAACATAATTTGTGTAACAGTGTATTGTTATTCATTACTCCTCTAATACTTATTTTACTATATATTCACTTTCTGATATTTTAGATTTTGAACGTTTTTACTTATTAATTTGCTTCATCCTTTTCAACTTTTCTTCTACTTTTAAAATCTGAAAATGGCTGGCCAGCTCCTAGAAACGGTCAAAGATAAAACGGGACAATATGATAATACAGAGAAAATATACATATGATCAGCGTCGAAGTCTC
>NC_090728.1:129635949-129648449 GCF_036898095.1 Palaemon carinicauda
ACAAGTTTATTGACAGATAATAAACAGACAGGTTAACAACAAATATATATATTTATATAAAAGGGGATAACCCAAAACTTTAAGCATAAGTATGATAGTAAACAGAACTTGTTTATCTGAAAGAAAAACCATTAAACACCACTTTAATGAGATACCAAGGTATCAAGTCATAAAAAATCTGTATTACAAATCAATCACATTAGCGTTAGAAACGCTTGGCACACATGTCTGAACTTATGCAAGGTTCACCTTTGAAGGAAGGAACAGTCTATATGGGCACTTGGTGCCCTCATTTTAGTTTGTAGTACAGTATGTACCTACACACTCACCCTGGACTTAATCGTCCCAATTAAGACCACTGTTCCTCGCAGAGTTAAACAGTAGGGTTAACTACACGACCCACTGCTACCACAGATCTCTTAAGTTCCTCTACTTGCTTCGCATAGTGGCGAAAAGAAACACCCTGGAAGATTTCCAGCCCGTGTATGAACGGAGATGTTCAAAATCCATACAATTAAAGAAATTTAGGGATGAGGCAACTTTCCTCGGATCGTGACCTGCGGGTGTACTGTCAGGATCCGCTCTGCGAATAAAATATGTCATTTTCGCTCTGAGTTGATTCAGAGATAAATTTGAGCCTGATGTTTCTCCCCTGAATAGTTGACTACCCTTGAAGTCTGAAGTTCTACGAAGATAGACCTTTAGGCATTCTACTGGACATAGAGATGCATCTTCTTTCAGAGGGCAGATTCTCCAGGGACCCCACCTGTTGGTGGGGTAACTCATTCTTGGCGAGAAACGTAGGATCCGGAAACAGGTTCAGCTCCCCCCCCCTCCAGGAACTGAACACGACCTGCCTCTCTCGAGAGGGCTACGATCTCACTAACCCTGGCCCCGGACGCGAGTGCAAATAGGAAAATAACTTTTTGCGTTAAATCCTTTAACGCACATTCTTCATTGCTCAACAGGGAGGCGAAATGAAGAACTTTGTCTAAAGACCATGAAATGGGCTTTGGAGGTGCTGAAGGTCTGAGCCTAGCGCAGGCTTTCGGAACTTTATTAAAGATCTCGTTACCTAGGTCGATCTGGAAGGCAAATAAAATGGGTCTCATCAAAGCCGATTTACATACTGAAATCGTGTTAGCTGCCAATCCTTGGCCATGGAGGTGGATGAAGAAAGATAAGCAGAAGTCTGTTGAGATCTCCTGCGGATTCTTTGCCTTTACAAAGGCCACCCACTTTCTCCAAGATGACTCATATTGCCTTCTAGTCGATTTGCACTTGTATTCCTCTAGGAAGTCTATGCTAGCTCTCGAAATCCCGAAACGCTTTCTCACCGCTAGGGCGAGAAAATCATGAGCTGCAGGGTCTGGGTTTTCTGTAATGAAGCGCAGACAGTCGACTTCTGGACTCGCTGGGTCAGAACTGGATGTGGTAGCGGCACGAACTTCATCTGTAGTTCCAACGCCAAGGGGAACCACATACTGTTCGCCCACTTGTGGGCCACTATTGCCGCTACCCCCCTTGAAGGATCTCAGTTTGTTGAGGACCCTCAACAGAAGGTTGTGAGGAGGGAACAGATAAATCCTGGACCACCTGTTCCAGTCGAGGGACATTGCGTCCACTGCTTCCGCTAAGGGGTCCTCGTACGGGGACACGTACAGGGGCAACTTCTTGTTGTCTTTCGTCGCAAAGAGGTCTATTTGCAGTTCTGGGACTTTATTCAGAATGAAGGAAAATGATCCTGCGTCTAAGGACCATTCCGACTCTATCGGTGTGAACCTGGATAGAGCGTCCGCTGTCACATTGCGGACTCCTTGAAGGTGAACTGCCGACAGGTACCACTTCTTCTTTTCTGCCAATCGGAAAATGGCTAACATCACTTGGTTGAGAGGTGGTGACCTCGACCCTTGTCGATTCAAGCATCTCACAACCACCTCGCTGTCTGTCACCAATCTTATGTGGATCAAGTGACGCGGGGAGACTTTCTTTAAGGTAAGGAGCACTGCCATAGCTTCTAGAAAGTTTATATGAAAGGTCCTGAATAGCTTGGACCAAGTCCCCTGGACTTTTTTCCGATGAGAGTGACCTCCCCATCCCTCCTTTGAGGCGTCTGAGTGAATCGTCATCGACGGGGGAGGTGGCTGAAGAAGAACCGACTTCTTTAGATGTCTGGCTTGGGACCAAGGTCTGAGAAGAGTACGTAGCCGAGGCGGCACTGGTCTTCTCAGGTCTCTTCGCGCGTTTGATGCATACCTTCTCCAAACTCCGGTTGCATCCTTTAGCTGTGCTCTTAGCACTGGGTCTGTCACTGAAGCAAACTGGAGAGAGCCTAGTACCCTCTCCTGTTCGCGTCTTGATATCCTTTTGGAATCTAGAAGTCTCTTGACAGAGCCCGCTATCTCCTTCCTTTTCTTCATTGGGATGGAGAAACTGTGTGACAAAAGGTCCCAGTGGATTCCCAGCCACTGGAACTTTTGGGATGGAGAAAGTCGAGACTTTTTCTTGTTGATCTTGAAGCCTAGGTACTCTAGGAACTGGATCACCTGACTGGAAGCTTGTAAGCATTCGGTCTCGGATGCTGCCCACACCAGCCAGTCGTCCAGGTAGGCTACTACCTGAATTCCCTTTAGGCGTAATTGTTTGAGAGCTGCGCTCGCAAGCTTCGTGAAAATCCTTGGGGCTATGTTTAGCCCGAATGGCATGGCTCTGAAGGCGTACAGTTTCCGTTGTAGCCTGAACCCTAGGTAGGGGGAGAGTCGACGGCTGATTGGGATGTGCCAATAGGCGTCTGACAAGTCTATAGAGACTGAGTATGCCCTCTTGGGCAGTAAGGTCCTTATGTGTTGCAGTGTTAGCATCTTGAATTTGCAATTCACTATGAACTTGTTGAGTGGTGACAAGTCCAGAATGACTCTGAGCTTTTCCGAGTCTTTCTTGGGAACACAAAACAGCCTCCCTTGGAATTTGATGGACTTCACCTTTCGGATCACATTTTTCTCCAACAGTTCTTGAACGTACTCCTCCAAAATGGGGGTGGAGTGTTGGAAAAACCGAAGGCATGGGGGTGGAGTGCTGTACCAGCTCCAACCCAGTCCATTCTTGAGTAGGCTTTGGGCCCAGGGATCGAAGGTCCAGCGATCCCAAAATTTCATTAGTCTCCCTCCTACCGGTATCGTTTCACTTGGACTGCCGTCCTGAGGTCTTGCCTCCCTGACCACGACCACCTCTGAATCCCCTTCCCCTTGAGGGGCGCCTAGACGAGCCTCTGGCTGCTCCTCTAGGCTTTGCACGAAAGGAAGAAGACTGTCCTTCGAACGTTGGGGTGAATGTGGTTGACTGACCTGGCACAGCCTGGGGTACCCACTGAAAAGTAGTCGGGGTTTGTGCCACCATCTGGGGCACTGGAGGCAAAGGCAATTGCAGTTGCTGTTGCTGTCTATAAGGCTTGGCTGGCCGAGACGGTAGCCTAGTCCTCATATTCTTCCTCTTTGGTTGAGGACCCTCATCCGGGGAAGATTTTCTTTTGATAGCCAGGCCCCACTTCTGGTGAAGGTTTCTATTCTCCACGGCGGCCTTATCAACAACCTCTTTGACCACATCGGTAGGGAAAAGGTCTTTTCCCCAAATGTTGGAGGATATTAACTTCCTTGGCTCGTGTCTCACCGAAGCCCCGGTGAACACGAACTCCCTGCAAGCTCTCCTTGCCTTGACGAAGCCATAAAGGTCCTTCGTCACTGTGGCTAGGTGAGACTTAGCCACAACCATGAACATTTCATGGACCTTAGGGTCACTTGCCATCGTCTCAAGAGTAGTCTGATGAGACATTGAGGCAGCCAGTCTTTCTTTTGTCTCGAACTCTCTTCGTAAAAGAAATTCGGACAACTTGGGGAGGTCCTCGCCGAATTGCCGTCCGGCAATATCAGCCTCCAACTTTCCCACTGAGAATGTCAGATGGACATCCTTCCAGTCCTTGTGGTCCATAGGCAGAGCCAGCGACAAGGGTTTACACTCCTCCAGGGAGGGGCAAGGCTTGCCGGCCTCGATTGCCTTTAGGACAGCCGCAAACCCTTTTTGTAAAAAGGGGAAGGCTCTATCAGAAGAGGACACAAAAGAAGGGAGCTTCTTGCTCAATGCTGCTACCTTCGAATTCGAGAAGCCCCTCTCTTTCATCGAGGATGAAAGTAGGGCTTGAGCCTTAGCATGGTCCATAATAATGACCTCTTTCGGCTCTGTCTCCTCCCTTGAAGCTGGTTCTTTTCTCAGCCGGACATAGCAGTCCGGATATGATGCCTTGCTGGGCCAGAATTCTACCTCCTCTAGGAGAACTGAACCCAGCTTATCCGAAATGACGATCTTACCAGTCGTCATTGGCATGTGCTCAGCATACCTCCATGGGTTAGCATCTGAGCATATGGGAAGGTCTTTCACATTGAGCCTTTTCCGGGGCCCATGTGATTCTGCTAGGGACTGCATACGCAGTTCCATTGCAGCCGCCTTCTCCTGATTCTCCTTCTGCATTTGTTGGATCATTCCAACAATCGAAGAGAGGGCCTGTCCCAGTTCTACTGGGAGGCCAGCGGATGTTGAGGGGATGGGCTCCGGCATCTGAACCGGAGTAGCCGACACCTCGTCGACCCCATCCTCTGCGACATCCGGGGTTTGAACTTGATCCTGACCTTCTGCCAGGAGGTCTTCTTCCAAACCTTCGTCCACATCAGACATCCTGTCACACAACTGGATGTCTTGCATCGCATCTGCGACTTCCTCGTCCACCTGGACTAGGTCTTGGGGGATCTCCTCTTGAGGCTGGGGAATCACTGCTTCAGCTGATGCCTGGGGAAAAAGATACGCCCTCATCTTCTCACTAGGAAGATAAGGGCCAGAGGTGTTCTTCTTGAAGCCCCTTACCCAAGTACGGAGCTTTTCCCTAGCTATATCCCTTGATTCCGCCGTTCTAGGGGAATCAAAAGCCTCAGTAATCAGGTTAGTGCATACAGTACATACCTGAGGGTCCCAATACTGGAGATCATCCTTGGAAACAGCGCATGCTGCGTGTCTCCTACAACACTCATGTCCGCAGAGGTTCCTGCTACGGACATTGCAGAAAACATTTCCGCACTTCAGAGGGTCCTCCTGTAAAGAGAAAAAATTTCCATGAGTATCAAGTGAACTATGTATCACTAGATATGCATAGTATAGCATAACAATTCATAAAGGAAAGACACACACTTGTGTTTCCCTCACAACCCATTGTTGCAGCTTTCCAGATAATAAAATCAAAATTGGTTTATCTCTACTAGAGTAACCAATGCAAGGTTTCCAGAGGAAACAGGTGGAGCTCACACCTAGGCAATGATTTTAAAATCCTGGATAATAGACGGGGAAGACTCTGCTTCCTGTCTGAGGGCAACAGCAAAGGGCTGTGCAAGAAAACACAATAGTGTTAGAAGATACAGTGCTGTACCTAAACTTTTACTATAGTTTTCTTCTTACTGTATATGCTATACAGAAGAATACTAGTACAGTATAGGAGGATGTGTGCCGGCCTGCCTTTGCCGGCCGGCACACACCACAATTAGCTTTAAAGTATACTACTTAACAGCTATAGGGCGGCAGCCTTCTGGTTCAAATGCCTGTGCCGGCGGCAGTAGCTGCCGGCCAGCAACAGCCAGTGTTGGCCGGCAATGACTGCCGGCCAGTAACTACACAAGGTAGTACCTAGCTGCCGGCCACACTCTTGGTGACCGGCAGACAAGGACTGACATAAGCCGGCCGGCAAAGGTACAAGACCAATGCCAGCCGGCAGCAAAAGAACCAGAAGACTACACCTGCCCGGCTGTCTGCCTCATAGGCCGGCAGCCGGGACAGGTACAGCACTAGAAGAAAATAGAATGGATGCCGGGATAAGAGTGTACACGACCCCCCAAGCCCGGCAACCGAAAGAGTGCATATAAGGAAGGGGAGAAACTTAATTCAGGCTTCCTTGACCAATGCCGTCCGGCTCTGTCGGCAGGCATGGATGAGGGACCAAGAGAGGTCCGGGCAGCACTCGAAAACATAAGACCCTTGCCGGCCAGCATCTCAGCCGGCCGGCAATGGCCTTAGTCAATTCCATATCCCAACCTATACTAGGTCCAGAAGTAGAATGACGTACAGTACAGTAATACCCCTGCCAGCCAGCTCTGCCGGCCGGCAAGGTACAGTACAGTAATGGCAAGGCCATTACGGAGATAGAGGGGGAAGGGACAAAAGGGTCCTGCCAACCTTGCTTTAGTGACAGATCACCCGCAGCCAAGAACTCTGTCTTAGCCTAAGGGAGATCTAAGGGAAAGGGCCAGCAATACTTGCCAGCTTCCCAAAGCACCAAAGCAAGGAAGGCGTTGCTATTCCCAAGGGAAGATTTTATCCTCCCCAAGAACAGCAACAGGACTTAGTCTGGTCGATCACAAAAGGAGGAATCATACTACAGAAACCTTCGATAGTGACCTAAGGGAGCTAAGCTCCCTTTATAAGTGTTAGGTCAGCGAGGGGAACTCTGCCCCAAGCCAGACAACACGGACTCAGACTAAAAAACTCTGTTGTTCTGTCCCTCTTTGAACCAGACTCTGCTGGAACAGGAAGGTACAGTAACACCCTAGTATAGTTTTATCGAAAATAAATTCGGAAAAAACCACTTAGGGATAAGCCCAAGGCTTAAACAGAGGGAAAGGGATTGCATACCTTCTCCGAAGAAAAGAAAGCAACCGGGGAGAATAATAAAGTATACTAAGGCTCCATAAGCAATTAACCTAGGCACCAAGAGAATCGATTACCTAATTCACCGAAACTCTCACGTATACAATCTTGGAAATATTCCACACAGTCTAAAATGTATAAAATATAGCCTAAAGCTTTAATAAACTTTTAATTACACTCGGAAAAACCAAAATCATGCATTAAGTACTAGGACCAAACGACTAGGCTACATGGCCTAGCGTAGGCCAGAATGGCGAATACTTCGCCAAATAATACTAAGCACGAAAGGAAATCCTATGTAAAGCTAAATAGCTAAAATTTATTAAGCAAAACAACCAGGAATGTCACTCTGACTAACTAATTTATACCTAGCGAGTGACAGTGTCCAGGACACCTCTGGTAGGCTACGGCTCTTGTATCAAAGATTAATCCTATTAATCACTCAAAATTTTACCAAGAGCCTACATTTATACATAACAGACACTATACTCAACTTATCCGAGGCCAACGAAGACGGAGAAGCCATGAAAAGTTGAATAAATCCAAGATTTGCGAGAAAAACAGGAAAAAACACCGAGTTGTTAAGCTACGCAAAAAGGAATACAGATGGCGCCAGGATTGGCGCCAGGCACGCATACGAATCGGGGGATTGGGAGGCCTTGGGAGCGGCTCCCCCCTTTTTCTTCCCGAATTCGTATCTCGTCAATCTCCCTCCTACGAGACGAATCTCTATTTAGGTAGTAGATTGCCATGTGACGTGTCTAGAATACGTCCTCTGATATGTCGCGATATCCCTTTCACGAGGGATACTCGCTCCAGGAGTTAGAATTCTGGTACCTTAAGGTAAATTCTCTGGGAATATCGCCGTAGTTGTAATATACCCTAGGAAGCTACCCTATAGGAACTTCCATCAGGACGACATGGCTTGAGCCCAAAAATATATATATATATATATATATATATATATATATATATATATATATATATATATATATATATATATATATATATACAGATATATATATATATATATATATATATATATATATATATATATATATATATATATATATATATATATATATATATATATTATATATATATATATATATATATATATATATATATATATATATAATATATATATATATATATTATATATATATATATATATATATATATATATATATATATATATATATATATATATATATATATATATTATATATATATATATATATATATATATATATATATATATATGTGTGTGTGTGTGTGTGTTTGTATATGTATATATTGTGTGAGTGTTTGTATATGTAGCGCTACAATCCTTACAATGTATGATTTACTGGTTACATTTTACACAATTCTGTCCCAAACTTCTAAAATCATAGCAAATTTGTCAGTTTGCATTCGAATGGATCGTGATGATCGAATGTCAAATCTTAGGAATTTCATAATTTCCTTGAAACGTGCTCTTGACATTGTCTCTCAGAAAAAGGGAGGCACCCATTTTTCTGACCAAAAGTTTTCAACAGATTGTTCTTTTGCAAGAACTTCTCTGGCATACATAATGCCTATAGTAGCATAAATCTATTCAAATAATATGTTCCAATTTTCATCATTCAATTTCATTCTCGCTTCAGTTTCTGTACACTTTTGCCTTTGTTTGATAATGAAGTCATCTATCAATAATGTGAAAGTGCTCAGAACTTGTCCAGGAAAAACTTGAGGTTTGGCAAGGGATGTTGGTCCCGGTATTTCTCGTGTTATGTTATGGGCGGTAATTCACCCGGCATTGACAAGATCCTGTTCTATAACTTCCTACCGTGTTCCATCCTTGCCAGTCGGAATAGTAGTAGAAGTTGTTTGCACATCTACAATATCTTCTTGTTTCAAAGAACAACAGTACTTTACAACTGTTAATTTTCATTATCACATCTCGTCATAATAATCTTCATATTCAGATGAACTATCTTGATTGGGAGTATACTCGTTTTCTTCATCTTCAAACATAGGATCTCCTTCAGACAATTATGTCACAATTTCATCATTCAACAAAGAGCGTTTGTACGATTTGTTTATCATTTAAGACTTCATGGGAAACTGACTGAAACAATAACACGCCGCCAGACTTACAAGTGCCGGGAATACAAGCTGTAAAATGTTTTGACTGGCGCACCACCCTAATTACCATTGTATTGCTCCCTAGCGGTCAAAATTACCGTTCGGTCGTTCTAGGTATTACCTAATATATCTCAAAGGATTATAGCATATTTTAATTCAAACTTATTATCACTATATATCATGAAAAGTTAGGAAAAGTCAATGAGTATCAAGTTTGTTAGGGAAAGATTATAATAGCTCTATGCATCCGAAAATCAAAATGCGGTCAAAATGACCGCTCGGTCGTTCTAGTGCTAAGCAGACGAAGCCAAAATTTACCTTTTTCTATAAAATTGTCTTTTTTTCTGGGTGATCATAAAAAAAAAATTGCATGACATGTTTTCGAGGTTTCATTAAATCGCTACAATTCTCTTTCCGAGTACGAGTCTTGAACTGGACATACAATTCAAACCTTTCAAATCGAACATTGTATAAATATGAATATTTTTTTTTCTATCAAATACATTCATTTCCCATTAAAGGCATCAACCATATTTGATTAACAATATTATGTTATACATTGATCCCGTTATATTTTTAATTTGTAAATATTTCTCATATAAGGCTTCTCTTTACACCATTTTTTATGTCCGTAATATTTTCTTCCACACACTATCGTATTTTTGTCAAACGCTAAAAAATGCGGAAAAATCTTGAAAATGTTTATATATATCCAATTTAAAGCAGACTCAAATGGCCTTTTGAGATCTTTTGAATTTTAATTCGTTTCAATATTATAACACTTTTAAGTATGTTGTTCTCTTCAATGAAAATCATTCCAATGTAATTCAGTGGCATATTCCTTCCCGTAAGCTAAAATACAAAATATTTTCTGGTGTTTGATAGGGCGATGTCTGATGGCTTGATTATATATTTCTTTTCGTCATCGCTGTTTTATAGTTGTTCATATATATATGTTTTCATTTTAAATATGTTTTATAAAAGCTTACATACGATGCAGTTCTAGTTGAAGTAATCAGATATTCTCTGATGTAGAGTGCAAAAGCTGTTTTTTAGAAAGGCCTTATGTCTACTATCACCATTTAATATGAATAATAAGGAAGGATTAGGGAATCTTCTCTCATGTTTCTTTACTGCTGTTCTCACCGGATCTCAACTAAGATACCTTTATTAATCAAAATAAGGTTTTAGAAGTCTTTTGAGTTGCGTTCAACATGGTGGATCTCTAGTTACAATGCAATACTCTTTTACCCTGAAATATATATTTTGAGCTTCGAAAGCTGATTATTCCTAGTCATTTATATAACCTACTTTCATAGAAGCACTAACTATAGCAGCTTATTTTCTATTCTCTCTCTCTCTCTCTCTCTCTCTCTCTCTCTCTCTCTCTCTCTCTCTCTCTCTCTCTCTCTCTCTCTCTCTCTCTCTCTCTCTCTCTTCTAGAGCCAGTTTGTCAAATAAATATCCTTTTTGTTCGTCATGAATTTTTGTGTAATCTGGCGAAGGACACAACAGGTGATGGCAATAATAGAAAAGATTGAAAGCTATATGTAAAACCTATTGTTCTTGAGAAATTATTGCCTGAGGTTTTGTTAATAGGGTATTTAGTGCCCAATTCTACTTTAACTCTAACGTGTAAAGATCACTACTACTAAGACTACCATTACAATGATGATAATAATAGTAGCCTAATACTATTGATGATGATAGTAATAATGATAATGGTAATTTTGAAAATATGATAGTTTCAAAGATGCTACTACTACTACTACTACTACTACTACTACTACTACTACTACTACTATAATAATAATAATAATAATAATAATAATAATAATAATAATAATAATAATAATAATAATAATAATAATAATCTAAAAAGGTCTCCTCTCCAACATATTTCATTAAGCAATTTTGCTGCAAGGAAGGAATTCTTTTTATAATATTTTTTTCCTCTCTCTAAGGAGAAAAGTTAGTCAGGAAAAAAGCCTGCTATAAAGATAATTCTTCCTACAACAATATTGTCCAACGAAATTCTACTACTACTACTACTACTACTACTGCTGCTACTAATACTACTACTAATACTACTACTACTACTACTACTACTACAAATAATAATAATAATAATAATAATAATAATAATAATAATAATAATAATAATAATAATAATAAAGCAACGAGAGATTTCTAACCAATGAATATGGCGAACATTTTCGTCAAGTTTACGGACAGAACATTCCTCTTTTCATATGCTGTCCGTAAAAGGTGAAAATGTAATGTTGTTTCAAAACCGCGATCTTGATCTGGATCAACTCTAAAATTTAATGGGGTGAAAATTCTGTCAAAGTACGGACAAGCTGACAGATACAAAGACAAATGAATGAATAAACCGACTCTAATCTATAACATCCTTGGCGGAGGTAAAAATGATGATATCCTATGTTTATACACAGTTCTTTCAAGTATGCATTCTTTTACATTCTATTTCCTAACAACAGGAAGCATCACATATGCCATGACTTATTTTAGAGAGCATGTCATTGTTCTGTTTTCTGGCAGCAAAATATTACACCGTTTGAAGAAACTTTTCCAATATTCGAGGGTCAGGGGATTCTACCAATGCAAGTTGGCATCAGTAAAGAATTGGTGTGTCAAGGAAAATCCCAAATGTTTTCACTGTTAAAAATTTCCGCAGAACAGTGTAAGAGATGTTCTATTATTTTAACGTTTTTTGACAAAATGCATATTTTCAGGTGCCAGGGGATTATATCCTTGAAATGTGTAAATTCCACTCGCCGTGGATAACTTTAAGAGAAAAAAAAAATTTCCTGTCTTTTTTTTTCTTTTTTTTGCAAGATATATAGTATTTTTTTATGGAAAAGGGTAGCATTTATTTTGTTTCAGTTATATAAGAAATAAATAGAGGAACGTTTAGAAAGGGCGACGGCAGCAAAGCTTTGCAAGTTTGTATAACTTCCTATTACCTCTTTGTTAATTTTGAAAAAGAAACTTGAACACTTTTTAAACCTATCATTTAGGCTACTTCTTAAAAATATAAAATTTTTAACGTCTTATAATTAAAAGATAACAAATATAATGATGATATTTTAAAGAGATAATTCCAACCAAATTTAACATAAAATCTAGTTTTTGAATAATTTTTCCACAATATTATCAACTATATCGATCATTTCTCTCATAGGTGTATGGTATACGAAGCATTTGTTATAATATTAATAAAACTAAAACATAGATACGGTTTCAGGTATCAAACTTCTTAAGGTAATAATGGTACACAACCACTACCAATGTAGGCTACCTGATGAGCTATGGAGTTGATATCTAAGAATTTAGTCGCGTATTTTTTTCTTATTTCATAATTATTTAACATTATTACCCCACGCATGATCGAAAATGATTAACCCCTATGAACACCAAACTACTGGAGAAATATAACCGAGGTCCTTTGCGTTAGTAAGCGTGGGAGAGATGATGATGATGATAAGTTTGATAATCTGATGTTAATTTCTACAACATTTGAAGTTATATTTGAAAAATGTTATAATAGAAATATTTACACTTCTCAAAGAATGTTTTAAACGTTACTCCCATATATTCATAAAAAGATATAT
>NC_090728.1:129653449-129658449 GCF_036898095.1 Palaemon carinicauda
TAGAGTTCACTTGTAAACACGTTATTACAATCCTTTTTGAGCTAGAGAGGGTAATTACAGATAAGACTATTTACTGAGTTACTGGTAACCATTGTATAGTTATGCATCTTTCTTCCTTTAGTGATGAATCTGATCGTATGTGTATTTGTGCGATGGATTAGTATTTCTTCCGGTACGTCTGACACTTATGAATGTCTTTTGAACTTTTAAGCCTAAACGTCATAGAATTGTTAGAAAAAAGATAACGTGATACAAAAGTAAAAAAAAAAAAAAGAAGTACTACGTCTAAGTTTCTTCAGAAGGTATTAATGCCCCAGAGAGAGAGAGAGAGAGAGAGAGAGAGAGAGAGAGAGAGAGAGAGAGAGAGAGAGAGAGAGAGAGAATATTGACTGATGGAACGTACAGTAAAAGGTTTTCTTTTAATTCTTTTGTACGAAGACATTGCTGATATTATTCTGTGAATTTCATCATTGCCTTCAAACTTCAAAGATTGTGACGCATTTGATTTCATACTCTGTGATAAGTTTTCAAAGTTTAACATCTGAGTGTTTACCTATCAGTATATATAGTTTTTATTAGGTAAATGCGGTATGGGAATTAACTATTTGTCATTTGAAACTGATCTGTCTTTTGCATGCAAACTTATATCTTTATATTTTACTTCAAAATATAAACAAAATAGTATTTTAGAAGTATTTATGAAACTAACGACAAACACAGGAAACTATCATTTTCTTTAGACTGGATTTCCTTGAAAGTTCAAGGACTTAAACTCTCTTGATAAATTTTCCTTCTTGTGACTATGGTAATGTTTTTATTTGGATGAGGAAAACAAGATTAACTCTCTCAGAATCAATCTCTTTAAAATTGACACTAACTTTCAAGAGTTCCTTTTTGCTATTCATTAAAGTTATGACTTTTTTGCATAATAATAATAATAATAATAATAATAATAATAATAATAATAATAATAATAATAATAATAATAATAATAATAATAATAACCATTTATTATTATTATTATTATTATTATTATTATTATTATTATTATTATTATTATTATTATTATTATTATTATTATTATTATTATTATTATCTGAATTAAGATTTTTTCTTAACAGAAAAATAAGACTGATTCAGGACTTGTAGTGATATGCAATATAAAGCAAACTCTATATCGAATATTTGTGTATTATATGTATTTGATCCTGGTTTTTTATATCATATAAGGGGATAATGACATAAAGCATAATAGATTAAGATCAATTACTGTGAAAAATAGGACAAAAATTATGATCTCAATTATCAATGAAGTAAAATGACACTGAAAGGATAAAATGATATTTGTTTTATAGCCAGTACCCTATTTGAGGGATTTTTCTTTTTTTTTAATTATGTAGTGTGAACTCACATTGATATTCATTTCAAATTATGTATTTATGAATACAAATATAACATTTAAATTTCTATAAACAAATCTACATTGCTGAGCTGACGGTAGAGTAACTGGCTCCAGTTGGACAGCCAAAACATCAACTATGTCTTATAAAACTTATAAAAGAGTGCAAATTCCCATTATAACTTTCACCTGGTACGGTGAGAGTGACTACACTGCATACACATCTTTTAGAGTATATATCTCTATCTATATGGGAGGTCATGTCGGCTCTAACATAGGTGTTCCCCGTCCCACTTTCATTGCCGAGAAATTGCTTCGCAAAAGGTCTTTTCTCAGATGAAAATAGACTGTAAGCGGATAAAAGCGTTGCTCTAGGCGCTTGTAAATACTTCTTCGGGAAATAAACTTCGATTGCTTTTGCAAATTGAAAGTCTTCGAAATGTGGTCTTTTCTTATAGAAAGGGATTAAGGAAGACACTAAAGGTACAGCTAAATAAAAGTGTTCTTTTTCTATTGAATAAAATTTTATTTCTTTTTATTTGTTGCACGTCTCGGTTCCTAAAGCTGAGCTACGAACACGTAATTTAATCTGATATTTACAAATATATAACCCGCCTTGACAACACATTTCAGCCTTAAATCCTCTTTAGATTTTATTGCAAAGAATATCAGTATCACCTGAAAAAAGTGCAGGAATCCATTCGTTTATCAACAAAAATCTTTGTCAATTCCCTCCAAAGTACATTTATGTAGAATTCCAGTTTAAGATACTTGAGATAGAAAATATAAGTATGGGATAATTTTATTAAAATGTTTGTTTTAAGGAATGACATACTTGAATATGTGTATCATAATGTACTTGTAACTGAAATATATAATAAGTAAAACTAAATGTAAGAATAAATACGATTTTGAAAGATGGTCAAGCAGTCAGAGAGAGAGAGAGAGAGAGAGAGAGAGAGAGAGAGAGAGAGAGAGAGAGAGAGAGAGAGAGAGAGAGAGAGAGAGAGCTCTATTAATTCCTTTGCGAATATTATTACTGTTGTAAATGATATTTCAGAGATGACCAAATAAAGAAAATTGTGGATAACTATAAATAAAAGTAACATATATGATATTTAGAGGAATCGCTGAATGAGAAAACGCTAGCGGAACTCATGCTCGTTTTATTCTTTAACGAGAAAATTTTCCAGAATATTCTTCATATACTTTGATATCTTTATTTCTACTTTCTAATGCCCAACTTGATATAACAACGTTGCATAGTGAGCCACTTGAAACGACCAAGTGCAAGAGTTTATGGAGTGCATTCCTAGCCGATCCCCATGTGTTCTTCAGCATACATTACGGAGGCAGCCATAACGTATATCCAGATCATAAACGGAATTTCCATATTTATCTCTAACATGTTCTTATTTCTACTTGATTCACTAGGGGTTTTTTTTCTTGACAAGAAAACAAATGGAAAACTAAATCAATTTTTTGAAAAAAAAATTGTTCTTCAGTCTGTATATAAAATTGCCTTGGTGCAAGAGTTATAAAATCTGAACAATAAATACGAATTAATAAAAAATTAATCTCACAAATGTTGCGGTGCTGTATATTGTGATGCTTTGATGGTCATGTAGCACTTGAGCACATGGAAGGTAGAGAGGAATAGTAAGTGTACTGTCTAGTACAGTAGTAATTTGTTTTTCTTATATTTGCATATCAACAAACGGATCCAAGCTTGGGACTGTGAGTTGAAGCAGTTTACTGGAGAGATTACTACTATGATGGTCAAAGCAGATGGTGTTTGGGCTTGGCTGGCCAACGTTGTTGCACATCTCTTCTGATGATGTTGTAACTGCAAATAATCACCTGTATGTTACATTCTAAGCCATATTGATCTTTCATCATTGGAGGTGTTGGGAACAGCAAATTTGCAATCTTTATAAACGGGGATTTCATCCGAAAGTCATCAGCTCAATCATTGAGGGATTAGAGACCATATATATATATATATATATATATATATATATATATATATATATATATATATATATATATATATATATATATATATATATATATATATATATATATATATATATATATATATATATATATATATATATATATATATATATATATATATATATATATATATATATATATATATATATATATATACACACACACATATATATATATATATATATATATATATATATATATATATATATATATATATATATAAGTATATATATATATATATATATATATATATATATATATATATATATAAGTATATATATATATATATATATATATATATATATATATATATATATATATATAAGTATATATATATATATATATATATATATATATATATATATATATATATATATATATATATATATATATATATATATATATCAATGGCATTTTCGCTTTTAAAAAGCTTGAGGTTTAGCAGAAAGGCGAAAGAAAGCAGATACTTCAGCATTTGGACAGTTTATTGACTAAGCTTTCGGGAACAACATTTCCCATCATCGGAGCTAAAAAAAGAAATGTAAAACACAGATTAATAGACATTACGTTAGTCAATGAAATTCTGTTAAAAAGGAAAATTATAACAAATACATCGAAATACTTAAAAAATTAAGTGCATGAAATATACTAAAAAGTAATAAATTAAACCATATAAATAAAATAAAAAATTAAAACATTAAAACAATAAATGAATGATATAGGAAAAGAGCAATATCCAAATCAGAACAAATACACAGAAAACTTTAAAGAAGAATTCACAAAACATAATAGATATGGGAATCAAAAAAATAATACACAGAAATACCATGGAATAAAAGAAAAAAAAAAACGGACAAACTAAAATAAACTCTGGATAATAAATAAACACACCAAGTGTGGAAAAAATCCAAGACTGAGACATGTAAGGACGGGGAGGTTTAGACGTTAGAGCGTGTAAGTAATGGTTTGGAGATTAAGTGGGAAAGTCGTTATGTAATATGTAAAGGAAAATAGGTTGTTGAGTGATTGAGAGTAGGGGATAGCTGTTTAATGAAAAGTGATTCATGGGTAGGTAGAGAATAGGTATTGGGTGATTGGGCTAGTATTTTGAAATTAGAATAGTTAATTAATTGCTTGCATTCTTGAGCGTGATTACGTATGGAAGAAAATTCATTTTTATTTAAAATACAACCTGTACGGTGACTGACTCCTCTATGTTTTACATGAGTTTACTTTAAATGAAATCGGACAGTAAACTCGTGTAAAACATTAATTCTTAGAGCTTTTAATCTTTCTTCAGATGGGGGTAAATTCCACAAGGAAATAAAATTTTTTAAATCATATTTTATTAGGAACTGTTATCCATGTGACGTGTTTGATAAATTTACAAAACAGTTTTTAGATATTTTTTTATTCCGAAAGTAACCGTACTAAACGTACCAAAGAAGCAAATTTATGTGTCTCTACGATTTATATATAACTATAAAAATGTTAAATGTAAACTTGAGAAAGTTTTTTCTAATTTGTATACATATGTTAATTTTAAGTTTGTATTAAAAAATCCCCTATCCATAGGCAGCATGTT
>NC_090728.1:129668449-129683449 GCF_036898095.1 Palaemon carinicauda
CTGGAAAATCCGCGATATATGTATATACATGGGTTATGAAAAAAATCCGCGAAGTGGTGAATCCGCGATGGTCGAACCGCGAAGTAGCGAGGGTTCACTGTATATATATATATATATATATATATATATATATATATATATATATATATATATATATATATATATATATATATATATATATATATATATATGAATATCTATCTTCAAGTATATATATATATATATATATATATATATATATATATATATATATACTGTATATTTATATACATGTATATATATATATATATATATATATATATATATATATATATATATATATATATATATATATATACATATATAAATATGTATATATGCATATATATTAATAAATATAAATACATATATATATATATATATATATATATATATATATATATATATATATATATATATATATGTATATATATATATATATATATATATATATATATATATATATATATTTATATATATATATATATATATATATATATATATATATATATATATATATATATATATATATATATATATATATATATATAAATATGTATATATGCATATATATGAATAAATATAAATATATATATATATATATATATATATATATATATATATATATATATATATATATTTATATATATATATATATATATATATATATATATATATATATATATATATATATATAAGAAAATATATGTATATATATATATATATATATATATATATATATATATAAGTACATCTATAAATATATATATATATATATATATATATAAATATATATATATATATATATATATATATATATATATATATATATATATATATGCATATGTGTGTGCATGTGAATAAAAACAATAATAAAAATATTATTAATGGTTATAGTAATAATAATAATAATAATAATAATAATAATAATCATGATAATAATAATTAGAATGATATGATTATTATTATTATTATTATTATTATTATTATTATTATTATTATTATTTTTTTTTTTTTTACTATCATTATTATGTATAATATATAGACACCTACTCTCATATATATATATATATATATATATATATATATATATATATATATATATATATATATATATATATATATATATATATATATATATATTAAATGAATATATATGTCCGTATGTCTGTATTATATCAATAAAATTAATAATAATAATAATAATAATAATAATATATTTTTATTATCATTATTATTATTTATATTATCATTATTATTATTATTATTATTATTATTATTATTATTATTATTATTATTATTATTATTATTATTATTATCATCTTTATTATGTATTATACACACACACATATATATATATATATATATATATATATATATATATATATATATATATATATATATATATATGTATGGAGACAGGAGCAATTACTCAATCATAAACATATTGGAGTAGGGGGACGCGTTCTGTTTTTTCATCCATTATTTGCGCCGACGTTTTGTATATGCTCGATACATTTTCCAGGCTGAAACGATTGCAAATCATTTGTTTATAAGTAAAAATATACACACAACGTTTACCAACAACATAATTAAAAAGCTTTTTGATAAATTAAGAATAAAAACAGAGTAAAAACAGAAACACGGAATAACAGTGATAGGGCTTGGAGCGAATATAGAGAAAAAAAATTAATTCAATAATAATTATAATAAAAATATTGATAGAGAAATATATAATAATAATAATAATAATAATAATAATAATAATAATAATAATAATAATAATAATAATAATAATAATAATAGAACGAACAAGACACCTACCCATAGCGGTAGCGTGAGGAGAACTGTAATGAAAAATTGTTATGGAAGGGAGTGTAAACAAAACAACAGGTAATTAGGCAATAAACAATTGGGTGGAAGATGAATGGTGGTTAAGGAAGGTACAGTTAGATTAATCATTATTGATTCAAGGGTGGTTAGTTCGTCTATATGTCGGGTTCTTCGTATTATATTAAAATGGCTGGTATCTATGTGTGTTTTGCAACATTTACTGTGATTTCTCATGTTAGATTGTTCTGGATTTGATAGTCGACAACCCTTTCTATAGTTAATTCCCTGATGAGAGGAAATTCGGACTTTTAGCAGCCTCCTGGTGCAACCGATGTAAGTGCCAAGATCACATCTGGAACAATTATACTTATAAACGACCCCGGAGGCAAACAGGGGGCTGATCTTATCCTTGACTTGGAAGAGTGAGCCGAAAGTTCGGGGGTTTATGGGAATTAGTTTTAAATTAAGGGCAGGCAATTACTCACTGAATAGGTTAATGCATTTTTTCCTAAATTTATTGTTATGGAGAGAGGGAAATCTAGCAAACATACGGAGCTTAGGGACATTGTGGACTATTGGGGTTGGAATGAATTTCAGATTAAGTAGCCTATTGAGGGATCTATGAAAAATTGCTTGAGGGAAATAATTATCCTTAAAGTAATCAGCAAGGAAAGTCACTTCAGTATGAAAGGTAGACCAGCTTGATGTCAGATTAATGGCTCTATGGAGGAGAGTTAACACGGAATTCAGTTTAAAGTTAAAAAACATGTGCTATAAAAGTTTATCCCCTGGTCAGTAAAGGTGCTCTTTCTATAAATACCAGTATGAAAGCCAAACTCGTCCTTGGATATCCTCACATCAAGGAACGGAAGTGAATTCTGTGTTTCTGTTTCAACCGTAAATCTAATGTTATGGTGTTGGTTGTTTAAATACTCAAGAAAGGTATCAGAATGGTAATTACATTTGAACAAGGCGAAAGTGTCATCTATGTAGCGTCTATAAAAGAGTGGGCGGAAATTAGGCGGGCATACATCTAAAGTTCGCTCCTCCAGGGAGCACATAAATATGTTTGCAAAAGTAGGACCCAGAGGGCTTCCCATGGCCATCCCCTCAGTCTGCTTAAAAACCGTATTAATAAAAACAAAGGACGTATCCAGCACGGCTAATTCTAAAAGCAACTTGAATTGACTTCTATTGAAATTGTTGAACAAGCCATCGTCAGTGGGAAATAGCCTGTCTAAAATGATGTTGATAGTCTCGACAACGGGAACATTTGTAAACAGAGATTCCACGTCAAAGCTCGCCATGTACAGATCTGAGTCCTGCGTGATAATGTCATCTTTAAAGGAGGCCGAGTTTATTAATGTATATTTGTTGTGAGTCAATGGTTGGAGTAAAGGGACAAGAAATTTGGCGAGTTTATAGCTAGCAGTGTTAATGGAAGAAAGGATGGGTCTCAAAGGAATTCCTTCTTTGTACATCTTTGGCAGTTCGTACATAAGTCCATATGTAGATCCTGTTACAAAAAGGTCCTGATACGTATTTTCATCTATTGCTTTGGTTTGTTTTAGTGTTCTAAGAAATCTGTTGATTTTATCTTTGGGTTTAGTAATATTGTAAAGGTCTGGGTCACCAACTTTGGTAAATTTTGAAGAGTCGTTTAAAATGTCATTAATTTTTTTATGTGTAGTCATGTCTGTCAAGGATAACGGTACCTTTACCTTTGTCTGGACGAGTTATTATCAAATCTTTATCGCTGGCTAGTTTTTTCAAAATATCATAATCATTCTTGATAAAAAAAGGTGCCCATCTAGTTTTAAGATTGTTAAAATAGCTGTGGGCGAGGGCTGAGAATTGGGATCTTAAAAACTCTATATTTTTGCAAAAGGGAAGTTTGATTATTCTCTGAAAAAGTATCTCGCGAGGCAAAAAGAATTGCTGATAATTTGGGCGATAGTTAGGGAGGCAAAGTCTAATCCTAAGGACAGTAGGAATTCCTCTCTCTTCGAAAGTATTTGTTTGGAAAAATTGAACACAGAATGAATTTTATTACTAAATAAGGAACGGTAATGCCTAAATTTCGAAGTTTTCTGAAATGTCTATCTTCAACGGTCCGAAGAAAGGAGGAAATAGCCTTATTAAATAAATGGTTAAAAATGATAGAGTCCAATAATGTCAGCGAATTGAGTACACCAGTCCTGAATCTCGTCATTTGGTCATGTGCGCGATGAAGTTCCTTGGTCTTTGAACGTATTTCCAACTCGAGGAGGTTCCTAGTAGCATCAATGTAGAACTCAGAGCTGTACAGGGAGGCTTTGTAAACTTTGAACTTTATAAACTTAGGCACTATATTATTGAATTGACAATATCTCAAAAAGTTGAGGTCGAGGTTGATTTTATTGTATTTCTTGGTGTGTTTCTCCAAGGAACAGCAGTTGGCTAAAAGCTGGGGATCGTATATCTTTCGTATTAGCGAGTGGAAATCCTCCACTCCTCGGGAACGAAGACGGAGGAGAAACAGGGCGGTAAAAGAGGAAGCTTCCGAAAGTCATGGTGCCAGCGAATCGTAGTCCAGCATGTCAATCCAGCACAGAAGTATGGAGACAGGAGCAATTACTCAAGCATAAACATAATGGAGTAGGGAGATGCGTTCTGTTTTTTCATCCATTTATTTGCGCCGACGTTTCGTATCAGCTCGATACATTTTCCAGGCTGAAACGATTACAAATCAATTGTGTATAAGTAAAAAGATACACACAACGTTTACCAACACCAAAATTAAAAAGCTTTTTAATAAATTAAGTTTAAAAATTGAGTAAAAACAGAAACACAGAATAACAGTGAAAGGGCTTGGAGCGAATATAGAGAAAAGAATTAATTCAATAATAATTATAATAATAATATTAATAGAGAAATATATAATAATAATAATAATAATAATAATAATAATAATAATAATAATAATAATAATGATAATAATAATAGAACGAACAAGACACCTACCCACAGCGGTAGCGTAAGGAGAACTGACATGAAAAATTGTTATGGAAAGGAGTGTAAACAAAACAACAGGTAATTAGGCAATAAACAATTGGGTGGAAGACGACTGGTGGTTAAGAGAAGGTACAGTTAGCTTAATCATTATTGATTCAAGGGTGGTTAGTTCGTCTATATGTCGGGTTCTTTCCTATTATATTAAAATGACTGGTATCTATGTGTGTTTTGCAACTTTTACTGTGATTTCTTATGTTAGATTGTTCTGGATTTGATAGTCGACAACCCGTTCTATAGCTAATTCCTTGATGAGAGGAAATTCGGACTTTTAGGAGCCTCCTGGTGCAACCGATGTAAGTGCCAAGATCACATCTGGGACAATGATACTTATAAACGACACCGGAGGCAAACAGGGGGCCGATCTTATCCTTGACTTGGAAGAGTGAGCCGATAGTTCGGGGGTTTATGGGAATTAGTTTTAAATTAAGGGCAGGCAATTGCTCACTGAATAGGTAAATGCATTTTTTCCTAAATTTATTATTATGGAGAAAGGGAAATCTAGCAAACATACGGAGCTTAGGGACATTGTGGACTATTGGGGTTGAAATGAATTTCAGATTAAGTAGCTTATTAAGGGATCTATGAAAAATTGCTGGAAGGAAATAATTATCCTTAAACTAATCAGCTAGGAAAGTCACTTCAGTATGAAAGGTAGACCAGCTTGATGTCAGATTAATGGCTCTATGGAGGAGAGTTGACACGGAATTCAGTTTAAAGTTAAAAAAACATGAGCTATAAAAATTGATCCCCAGGCCAGTAAAGGTGCTCTTTCTATAAATACCAGTATGAAAGCCAGACTCGTCCTTGGATATCCTCACATCAAGGAACGGATGTAAATTCTGTGTCTCTGTTTCAACCGTAAATCTAATGTTATGGTGTTGGTTGTTTAAATACTCAAGAAAGGTATCAGCATGTTAATTACATCTGAACAAGGCGAAAGTGTCATCTATATAGCGTCTATAAAAGAGTGGGCGGAAATTAGGCAGGCATACATCTAAAGCTCGCTCCTCCCGGGAGCACATAAATATGTTTGCAAAAGTAGGACCCAGAGGGCTTCCCATGGCCATCCCCTCAGTCTGCTTAAAAACCGTATTAATACAAACAAAGGGCGTATCCAGCACGCCTAATTCTAAAAGCAACTTGAATTGACTTCTATTAATATTGTTGAACAAGCAATCGTCAGTGGGAAATAGCCTGTCTAAAATAATGTTGATAGTCTCGACAACGGGAACATTTGTAAACAGAGATTCCACGTCAAAGCTCGCCATGTACAGATCTGAGTCCTGCGTGATAATGTCATCTTTAAAGGAGGCCGAGTTTATTAATGTATATTTGTTGTGAGTCAGTGGTTGGAGTAAAGGGACAAGAAATTTGGCGAGTTTATAGCTAGCAGTGTTAGTGGAAGAAAGAATGGGTCTCAAATGAATTCCTTCTTTGTGTATCTTTGGCAGTTCGTACATAAGTCCATATGTAGATCCTGTTACAAAAAGGTCCTGATATGTATTTTAATCTATTGCTTTGTTTTGTTTTAGTGTTCTAAGAAATCTGTTGATTTTATCTTCGGGTTTAGTAATATTGTAAAGGTCTGGGTCACCAACTTTGGTAAATTCTGAAGAGTCGTTTAAAATGTCATTAATTTTTTGTGTGTAGTCATGTTTGTCAAGGATAACGGTACCTTTACCTTTGTCTGGACGAGTTATTATCAAATTTTTATCGCTGGCTAGGTTTTTCAAAATGTCATAATCATTCTTGGTAAAAAAGGAGCCCATCTAGTTTTAAGATTATTAAAAGAGCTGTGGGCGAGGACTGAGAATTGTGATCTTAAAAACTCTATATTTTTGCAATAGGGAAGTTTAATTATTCTCTGAAAAAGTATCTCGAGAGGCAAAAAGAATTGCTGATAATTTGGGCAATAGTTGGGGAGGCAAAAATATAATCCTAAGGACAGTAGGAATTCCTCTCTCTTCGAAAGTATTTGTTTGGAAAAATTGAACACAGAATGAATTCTATTATTAAATAAAGGAATGATAATGCCTAAATTTCGAAGTTTTCTGAAATGTCTATCTTCAACGGTCCGAACAAAGGAGGAAATAGCCTTATTAAATAAATGGTTAAAAATGATAGAATCCAATAATGTCAGCGAATTGAGTACACCAGTCCTGAATCTCGTCATTTGGTCATGTGCGCGATGAAGTTCCTTGGTCTTTGAACGTATTTCCAACTCAAGGAGGTTCCTAGTAGCATCAATGTAGAACTCAGAGCTGTACAGAGAGGCTTTGTAAACTTTGAACTTTATAAACTTAGGCACTATATTACTGAATTGACAATATCTCAAAAAGTTGAGGTCGAGGTTGATTTTATTGTATTTCTTGGTGTGTTTCTCCAAAGAACAGCAGTTGGCTAAAAGCTCTTGATCGTATCTCCTTCGTATTAGCGAGTGGAAATCCTCCACTCCTCAAAAACGAGGACGGAGGAGAAGCAGGGCGGCAAAGAGGAAGCTTCCGAAAGTCATGGTGCCAGCGAATCGTAGTCCAGCATGTCAATCCAGCATAGAAGTATGGAGAGAGCAGCAAATACTCAAGCATAAACATAATGGAGTAGGAAGACGCGTTCTGTTTTTTTATCCATTTATTTGCGCCAACGTTTCGTATCAGCTCGATACATTTTTCAGGCTGAAACGATTACAAATCAATTGTGTATAAGTAAAAAGATACACACAACGTTTACCAACACCAAAATTAAAAAGCTTTTTAATAAATTAAGAATAAAAACAGAGTAAAAACTGAAACACAGAATAACAGTGAAAGGGCTTGGAGCGAATATAGAGAAAAAAATTAATTCAATAAAAATTATAATAATAATATTAATAGAGAAATATATAATAATAATAATAATAATAATAATAATAATAATAATAATAATAATAATAATAATAATAATGATGATAATAATAATAATAATAATGATAATAATAATAGAACGAACAAGACACCTACCCACAGCGGTAGCATAAGGAGAACTGACATGAAAAATTGTAATGGAAGGGAGTGTAAACAAAACAACAGGTAATTAGGCAATAAACAATTTGGTGGAAGACGACTGGTGGTTAAGAGAAGGTACAGTTAGCTTAATCATTATTGATTCAAGGGTGGTTAGTTCGTCTATATGTCGGGTTCTTCCTATTATATTGAAATGACTGGTATCTATGTGTGTTTTGCAACTTTTACTTTGATTTCTCTTGTTAGATTGTTCCGGATTTGATAGTCGACAACCTGTTCTATAGCTAATTCCTTGATGAGAGGGAATTCGGACTTTTAGCAGCCTCCTGGTGCAACCGATGTAAGTGCCAAGATCACATCTGGGACAATTATACTTATAAACGACACCGGAGGCAAACAGGGGGCTGATCTTATCCTTGACTTGGAAGAGTGAGCCGATAGTTCGGGGGTTTATGGGAATTGGTTTTAAATTAAGGGCAGGCAATTGCTCACTGAATAGGTTAATGCATTTTTTCCTAAATTTATTATTATGGAGAAAGGGAAATCTAGCAAACATACGGAGCTTAGGGACATTGTGGACTATTGGGGTTGAAATGAATTTCAGATTAAGTAGCTTTTTAAGGGATCTATGAAAAATTGCTGGAGGGAAATAATTATCCTTAAAGTAATCAGCAAGGAAAGTCACTTCAGTATGAAAGGTAGACCAGCTTGATGTCAGATTAATGGCTCTATGGAGGAGAGTTGACACGGAATTCAGTTTAAACTTAAAAAAAACATGATCTATAAAAGTTGATCCCTACGCCAGTAAAGGTGCTCTTTCTATAAATACCAGTATGGAAGCCCGACTCGTCCTTGGATATCCTCACATCAAGGAACTGAAGTGAATTCTCTGTTTCTATTTCAACCGTAAATCTAATGTTATGGTGTTGGTTGTTTAAATACTCAAGAAAGGTATCAGCATGGCAATTACATCTGAACAAGGTGAAAGTGTCATCTATGTAGCGTCTATAAAAGAGTGGGCGGAAATTAGGCGGGCATACATCTAAAGCTCGCTCCTCCAGGGAGCACATAAATATATTTGCAAAAGTAGGACCGAGAGGGCTTCCCATGGCCATCCCCTCAGTCTGATTAAAAACCTTATTATTAAAAACAAAGGGCGTATCCAGCACGGCTAATTCTAAAAGCAACTTGAATTGACTTCTAATAAAATTGTTGAACAAGCAATCGTCAGTGGGAAATAGCCTTCTAAAATGATGTTGATAGTCTCGACAACGGAAACATTTGTAAACAGAGATTCCACGTCAAAGCTCACCATGTACAGATCTGAGTCCTGCGTGATAATGTCATCTTTAAAGGAGGCCGAGTTTATTAATGTATATTTGTTGTGAGTCAGTGGTTGGAGTAAAGGGACAAGAAATTTAGCGAGTTTATAGCTAGCAGTGTTAATGGAAAAAAGGATGGGTCTCAAAGGAATTCCTTCTTTGTGTATCTTTGGCAGTTCGTACATAAGTCCATATGTAGATCCTGTTACAAAAAGGTCCTGATACGTATTTTCAGCTATTGCTTTGGTTTGTTTTAGTGTACTAAGAAATCTGTTGATTTTATCTTTGGGTTTAGTAATATTGTAAAGGTCTGGGTCACCAACTTTGGTAAATTTTGAAGAGTTGTTTAAAATGTCATTAATTTTTTGTGTGTAGTCATGTCTGTCAAGGATAACGGTACCTTTACCTTTGTCTGGACGAGTTATTATCAATTTTTTATCGCTGGCTAGGTTTTTCAAAATGTCATAATCATTCTTGATAAAAAAAGGAGCCCATCTAGTTTTAAGATTATTAAAATAGCTGTGGGCGAGGGCTGAGAATTGTGATCTTAAAAACTCTATATTTTTGCAAAAGGGAAGTTTGATTATTCTCTGAAAAAGTATCTCGAAAGGCAAAAAGAATTGCTGATAATTTGGGCGATAGTTGGGGAGGCAAAAGTCTAATCCTAAGGACAGTAGGGATTCCTCTCTCTTCGAAAGTATTTGTTTGGAAAAATTGAACACAGAATGAATTTTATTATTAAATAAAGGAACGGTAATGCCTAAATTTCGAAGTTTTCTGAAATGTCTATCTTCAACGGTCCGAACTAAGGAGGAAATAGCCTTATTAAATAAATGGTGAAAAATGATAGATTCCAATAATGTCAGCGAATTGAGTACACCAGTCCTGAATCTCGTCATTTGGTCATGTGCGCGATGAAGTTCCTTGGTCTTTGAACATATTTCCAGCTCAAGGAGGTTCCTAGTACCATCAATGTAGAACTCAGAGCTGTAGAGGGAGGCTTTGTAAACTTTGAACTTTATAAACTTAGGCACTATATTATTGAATTGACAATATCTCAAAAAGTTGAGGTCGAGGTTGATTTTGTTGTATTTCTTGGTGTGTTTCTCCAAGGAACAGCAGTTGGCTAAAAGCTGTGGATCGTATCTCTTTCATATTAGCGAGTGGAAATCCTCCACTCCTCTGGAACGAAGACGGAGGAGAAACAGGGCGGCAAAGAGGAAGCTTCCGAAAGTCAGGGTGCCAGCGAATCGTAGTCCAGCATGTCAATCCAGCATAGAAGTATGGAGACAGGAGCAATTACTCAAGCATAAACATATTGGAGTAGGGAGACGCGTTCTGTTATTTTATCCATTTATTTGCGTCGACGTTACGTATCAGCTCGATAAATTTTCCAGGCTGAAACGATTACAAATCAATTTTGTATAAGTAAAAAGATACACACAACGTTTACCAACACCAAAATTAATAGGCTTTTTAATAAATTAAGAATAAAAACAGAGTAAAAACTGAAACACAGAATAACAGTGAAAGGGCTTGGAGCGAATATAGAGAAAAAAATTAATTCAATAATAATTATAATAATAATATTAAAAGAGAAATATATAATAATAATAATAATAATAATAATAATAATAATAATAATAATAATAATAATAATAATAATAATAATAATAATAATAATAATAATAATGATAATAATAGAACGAACAAGACACCTCCCCACAGCGGTACCGGAAGGAGAACTGACATGAAAAAATGTTTGGAAGGTAGTGTAAACAAAACAACAGGTAATTAGGCAATAAACAATTGGGTGGAAGACGACTGGTGGTTAAGAGAACGTACAGTTAGCTTAATCATTATTGATTCAAGGGTGGTTAGTTCGTCTATATGTGGGGTTCTTCCTATTATATTAAAATGACTGGTATCTATGTGTGTTTTGCAACTTTTACTGTGATTTCTTATGTTAGATTGTTCTGGATTTGATAGTCGACAGCCCGTTCTATAGCTAATTCCATGAGGAGAGGAAATTCGGACTTTTAGGAGCCTCCTGGTGCAACCGATGTAAGTGCCAAGATCACATCTGGGACAATTATACTTATAAACGACACCGGAGGCAAACAGGGGGCTGATCTTATCCTTGACTTGGAAGAGTGAGCCGATAGTTCGGGGGTTTATGGGAATTAGTTTTAAATTAAGGGCAGGCAATTGCTCACTGAATAGGTTAATGCATTTTTTCCTAAATTTATTATTATGGAGAAAGGGAAATCTAGCAAACATACGGAGCTTAGGGACATTGTGGACTATTGGGGTTGGAATGAATTTCAGATTAAGTAGCTTATTAAGGGATCTATGAAAAATTGCTGGAGGGAAATAATTATCCTTAAAGTAATCAGCAAGGAAAGTCACTTATGTATGAAAGGTAGACCATGTTGATGTCAGATTAATGGCTCTATTGAGGAGAGTTGACACGGAATTCAGTTTAAAGTTAAAAAAAACATGAACTATAAGAATTTATCTCCAGGCCAATAAAGGTGTTCTTTCTATAAATACTAGTGTGAAAGCCAAACTCGTCCTTGGATAACCTCACATCAAGGAAGGGAAGTGAATTCTGTGTCTCTGTTTTAACCGTAAATCTAATGTTATGGTGTTGGTTGTTTAAATACTCAAGAAAGGTATCAGCATGGTAATTACATCTGAACAAGGCGAAAGTGTCATCTATGTAGCGTCTATAAAAGAGTGGGCGCAGATTTGGCGGGCATACATCTGAAGCTCGCTCCTCCAGGGAGCATATAAATATGTTTGCAAAAGTAAGACCCAAAGGGCTTCCCATTGCCATCCCCTCAGTCTGCTTAAAAACCGTATTATTAAAAACAAAGGGCGTATCCAGCACGGCTAATTCTAAAAGCAACTTGAATTGACTTCTATTAAAATTGTTGAACAAGCAATCGTCAGTGGGAAATAGCCTGTCTAAAATGATGTTGATAGTCTCGACAACAGGAACATTTTTTAACAGAGATTCCACGTCAAAGCTTGCCATGTACAGATCTGAGTCCTGCGTGATAATGTCATCTTTAAAGGAGGCCGTGTTTTTTAATGTATATTTGTTGTGAGTCAGTGGTTGGAGTAAGGGGACAAGAAATTTGGCGAGTTTATAGCTAGCAGTGTTAATGGAAGAAAGGATGGGTCTCAAAGGAATTCCTTCTTTTTGCATCTTTGGCAGTTCGTACATAAGTCCATATGTAGATCCTGTTACAAAAAGGTCCTGATACGTATTTTCATTTATTGGTTTGGTTTGTTTTAGTATTCTAAGAAATCTGTTGATTTTTATCTTCGGGTTTAGTAATATTGTAAAGATGTGGGTCACCAACTTTGGTAAATTTTGAAGAGTCGTTTAAAGTGTCATTAATTTTTTGTGTGTAGTCATGTCTGTCAAGGATAACGGTACCTTTACCTTTGTCTGGACGAGTTATTATCAAATTTTTATCGCTGGCTAGGTTTTTCAAAATGTCATAATCATTCTTGGTAAAAAAAGGAGCCCATCTAGTTTTATTAGTATTAAAAGAGCTGTGGCCGAGGGCTGAAAATTGTGATCTTAAAAACTCTATATTTTTGCAATAGGGAAGTTTAATTATTTTCTGAAAAAGTATCTCGAGAGGCAAAAAGAATTACTGATTATTTGGGCGATAGTTGGGGAGGCAAAAGTCTAATCCTAAGGACAGTAGGAATTCCTCTCTCTTCGAAAGTATTTGTTTGGAAAAATTGAACACAGAATGAATTTTATTATTAAATAAGGAACGATAATGCATAAATTTCGAAGTTTTCTAAAATGTCTATCTTCAACGGTCCGAAAAAAGGAGGAAATAGCCTTATTAAATAAATGGTTAAAAATGAGAGAGTCCAATAATGTCAGTGAATTGAGTACACCAGTCCTGAATCTCGTCATTTGGTCATGTGCGCGATGAAGTTCCTTGGTCTTTGAACGTATTTCCAACTCGAGGAGGTTCCTAGTAGCATCAATGTAGAACTCAGAGCTGTACAGGGAGCCTTTGTAAACTTTGAACTTTATAAACTTAGGCACTATATTATTGAATTGACAATATCTCAAAAAGTTGAGGTCGAGGTTGATTTTGTTGTATTTCTTTGTGTTTTTCTCCAAGGAACGGCAGTTGGCTAAAAGCTGTGGATCGTACGTCGTTCATATTAGCAATTTGCTGGCACCATGACTTTCGTAAGCTTCCTCTTTGCCACCCTGTTTCTCCTCCGTCTTCGTTCCCGAGGAGTGGAGGATTTCCACTCGCTAATACGAACGAGATACGATCCACAGCTTTTAGCCAAATGCCGTTCCTTGGAGAAACACACCAAGAAATACAACAAAATCAACCTTGACATCAACTTTTTGAGATATTGTCAATTCAATAATATAGTGCCTAAGTTTATAAAATACAAAGTTTACAAAGCCTCCCTCTACAGCTCTGAGTTCTACATTGATGCTACTAGGAACCTCCTTGAGCTGGAAATACGTTCAAAGACCAAGGAACTTCATCGCGCACATGACCAAATGACGAGATTCAGGACTGGTGTACTCAATTCGCTGACATTATTGGACTCTCTCATTTTTAACCATTTATTTAATAAGGCTATTTCCTCCTTTCTTCAGACCGTTGAAGATAGACATTTCAGAAAACTTTGAAATCTAGGCATTACCGTTACTTCATTTAATAATAAAATTCATTCTGTGTTCAATTTTTCCAAACAAATACTTTCGAAGAGAGAGGAATTCCTACTGTCCTTAGGATTAGACTTTTGCCTCCCCAACTATCGCCCAAATTATCAGCAATTCTTTTTGCCTCTCGAGATACTTTTTCAGAGAATAATTAAACTTCCCTTTTGCAAAAATATAGAGTTTTTATAATCACAATTCTCAGCCCTCGCCCACAGCTCTTTTAATAATCTTAAAACTGGAAGGGCTCCTTTTTTTTACCAAGAATGATTATGACATTTTGAAAAACCTAGCCAGCGATAAAAATTTGATAATAACTCGTCCAGACAAAGGTAAAGGTACCGTTATCCTTGACAGACATGACTACACACAAAAATTGAATGACATTTTAAACGACTCTTCAAAATTTACCAAAGTTGGTGACCCAGACCTTTAAAATATTACTAAACCCGAAGATAAAATCAACAGATTTCTTAGAACACTAAAACAAACCAAAGCAATAGATGAAAATACGTATCAGGACCTTTTTTTAATAGGAATTACATATGGACTTATGTACGAACTGCCAAAGATACAAAAAGAAGGAATTCCTTTGAGACCCATCCTTTCTTCCATTAACACTGCTAGCTATAAACTCGCCAAATTTCTTGTCCCTTTACTCCAACCACTGACTCAAAACAAATATACATTAATAAACTCGGCCTCCTTTAAAGATGACATTATCACGCAGGACTCAGATCTGTGCTTGGCGAGCTTTGACGTGGAATCTCTGTTTACAAATGTTCCCGTTGTCGAAACTATAAACATCATTTTAGACAGGCTATTTCCCACTGACGATTGCTTATTCAACATTTTAATAGAAGTCAATTCAAGTTGCTTTTAGAATTAGCCCTGCTGGATACGCCCTTTGTTTTTATTAATACGGTTTTTAAGCAGACTGAGGGGATGGCCATGGTAAGCCCTCTGGGTCCTTCTTTTGCAAACATATTTATGTGCTCCCTGGAGGAGCGAGCTTTAGATGTATGCCCGCCTAATTTCCGCCCACTATTTT
>NC_090728.1:129695949-129700949 GCF_036898095.1 Palaemon carinicauda
CCAGTCGTACGTCCCCAGCCCTCCTTTAGGAGAATGTACTCTCTTTCTGGTCCCTGCTGGAGGGCGGAGGTGGTGAGGCTCTGCCCTTCCCCCTAGTCCACACTTGGTTGGGTTACGACTCTTCCTCCCTGTGGCCTAGCAACTTGTCCTACCCCTGCCTTTCCTGGTCTAGGAGACTAGCTCACCTAGCCTAGGTTAGGCAGTCTTAGGGGATTCTGCTTCTTTATAGTTTAGGATAGGACACTAGTGCTGCATGTACACTAGGCTGGAGAATGGACTCTTCCTACCTAGACAAGTTAGCCCTGAACAGAATCCCCACCCCTTGGAGTGCCTGTGGGAGCAACTCTTACCCTCTATCACTTTTTGTTTTGGTTAGCCATCACATCCCAGTCTGCTGTCCTACAACTCCACCGTGTTCTGGCGGGTTGTGAGTTAGGCTTGGTCCTTTCGTTGGTTAGTCTGTACTGCTACGCTTCCCGCCAATAGTCGAACTATGGGATAGCATTCGTCGGTCGATCTGCCGGCGGAGGACCTCCCTTTTTTGAGTGTTGTTCGGTCCTCCCTTGGGTCGCAACTGTCAACATAGCCGACTACCGGCTCTCTGCCGCCGGATGAAAGGTCGCACCCCTCCCTTTCATTTGAACACTTCTTCTGGAGGAAGAAAGGAATGGGTACTGGGTATTACCCTCTCTCTCCTCTTATCCTATCCCTCTCTCTCTCTTAGTGCCGGTCCACTGCTGCCTCCACTCTGCCGGCGCTAACTGTCAGTGTCTTCGGTACCCTACCTGCCTCATTGAAAGATGTCAGTGTCGGTATGCCGTCGCCGGCCATCTACCGGCTGCCGGGGATCTGCCATCACCTAAGGTGTCATCCTCTCTCTCTGCCACATAGACTGATGGTTTGGAAGGGTCCATCCTTGATGGGGACCTGCCGGCGCCAGATGAGCTTCCGACAGGCCACCAGGCTGCCGGTGCCACCAATCTTGACTTTACAGTGGACAGTCACTCCTCCCCCTCGCCAGCCGGGTGCCGGCAGCTATTTTGTGCAGCTATGGATAATAGCCAGTACAACTATAGTACAGTTATACCTTAGACTGAAAATTATTGTGTAAAGTTTTACAGTAAAATCTTTCCATCATATTCTGCGCATCCATTCGCAGTCTCTTGCCGGGACCTAACCTGATAAGGGGTCTTAGCTTATCCCCCTTTTCTTATACACTGAATGAATTCAGCTTCCCCCTCTCACCGTACCTAATTCCCTAGGGAGCCTAAGCTTGGCTCATCCAACACTGGTGTTCTTCTTCCTCCCAGGGCCCATGACGATCCTCTTGAATCAGTTACAGTGTGGGGTTGCGGCAATTGGCTGGGCGGGATGCACAAGATGCACATCTTTCCTACCCTCTTTCTAGCTTACCTATCCTAAGCTTATACATAAATGGAATCTTATAATATAAGTTTATAAACTTAATTCTAATCTAAGATTACTGTAAGTCATAATTGTATTGACTTCCAAATACTCATTTCCTCTTTCTTTTACAGGAGGAATATGTGAAATGTGAGAGCGCCTTCTGCGGTGTTTGTTGCCCTAATTTCTACGGCCGCTTGGCATGCTAAACCCACACTGGCTGTTCGATCTCGAAAGGGAACCTTCGCTATTGGGATCCACAGGCTTGCACAGTATGCAAGAACCTGTTCAATGAAGCGTTCGATAACCCTCCGTCAGCGTAGGCCAGGGACAACGCCCGAGAGAAACTGCACAAGTGGGTGGCAGGTTTCCAAAAGAAAGCCACGGGGCCTTATATCCCAAACGAAAAGATGAGAGCCCTTCTCTTTCCTAAGGCATATGCGGATGCCGTTATTCCCAAGGATGAGATCCCTTGCGTCCAACTGACGGTCGAACCAGATGTTTCGGACGCTCTTCGTGATATCGACAAAGTGGAGAGGATGTTGGTTGTGTCCGAAGACCCTGAAAGGACCCTGATTGCTAAGGGTCAAGAAGAGGAAGAGGATCAAGTGGAGACCCCGGATTCTGAGGGCGAGATCGCCCGTGCACCCTCCATGGCTTCCGTCGTGGTTTCAGAACCAGTCCCCTCTACATCTGCCACTCCAGTACCTGCGGTGGTGGGCACCCATTACACCCTCCAAGCTCTGGTGGCATTCTTGGATGAGAAGTTCCGCCAGGAGCATGCGGACCTTAAGAGGGAAATCATGAGTATGAAGAAACAGCCGAAGAAGAATTCCGTCAAGGATCTTCCCTCCTGCTAAATGACCAATCCCTGGAGGCTTGCAAAACACATGCCCATCTCGACCGGAAGCATCTTTGTTAATGACAAACTAGGTGCCATCCCCCTTGAAGAGGTGGAGTTCTACCCTAGTTTTGATGCCTATCCGGACTGTTACATCAGTCTTAACTCCGAACCAGTCTCCAAGGAGGAGACCGAACCTAAGGAGATCATAGTGTTTGACCTCTCCAAGGCTCAAGCTATGCTGGCCGACTGCCGGAAGATTAGGGGCTGAACCAATTCCAAGATGCCGGCCCTAAGTAAGAAACACCCGTCATTTTTTGGTCCTCCCACCATGGTCTTGCCTTTTGTGGAAAAGGCCTCGCATTCTGTGTTGAAGGCGGTGGAGGAAGAAAAATCCTGCCCTACATTGGAGGAATGTAGGCCTCTCTCTCTTGCCCTACCTCCCGAAGATGAAAGCTGGAAAGACATCCAGTTAACTTTCACGGTTGGAAAGCTGGAGGCTGACATCGCTGGACGTCAGTTTAACGAAAACCTCCCCAAGCTCACAGAGTACCTTTTGCGTCGAGAACAAGACACAAAAGAGAGGCTGGCTGCCTCGTTGTCTCTTCAGGTGCAACTCGAGACAATGGCCGGGGACATTAGGGTCCCAGGTTTCTACATGGTTCTTGCAAAGACCCACATTGCCACCTTGCTGAAGGACTTATACAATTTCATCAAGGCTCGGAGAGCCTGTAGAAAGTTCGTGTTTGTGGATGCTACCGTCAAACACGAACCCTGGAAACTGATTTCCTCCAACATCTGGGGCAAATACCTCTTTCCCGTGGACCTTGTGAAAGAGACTGCGGACAGAGCCGCCACTGGGAATAGGAACCTTCTCAACAACTGAGGCATGTCCCGAAAGAGGAAATCTTCTCAGGATGACATTCCACAGCCTAAGAAGAAGTCCAAAGAGCCCCAATTCCAGCAGCGTCAGGCAAACGACAGTGTCCGGCACCCGCTACTCCCCAGCTAGGGGCTCAGCCACAGCAGACCTTTCAGTTGGTCCCTCAGCTGGTGGTGGCCCAGTCACCAGTCTTTACCCCTGCCTATGAAGGCAATCCCTACTTTTCTCCCCAAAGGTAGAGGATCCGGTAAAGACTCCTCTTGACATCCATCCAGAGGGAGAGGAGGAAGGGGAGCAGGTGGCCGAGGTGGTAAACCCTCGGGACACCAGAAGCAATGAAGTGCTTCCGGTAGGTGGAAGACTACGCCACTTCCTGGATCGTTGGACCCTCGATCTTGGGCCCACATCATCGTCAAGAAGGGACTAGGGGTGAGCTGGATAACACCACCTCCAACCTTCCACCAATTCTTCCAACACTCAACCCCCATCCTGGAAGAATATGACCTAGAACTCTTGAACAAGAAGGTGATCAAGAGGGTAAAGTCCACCAGGTTCCAGGGAAGAATTTTCTGTGATCCAAAGAAAGACTGAGGACAAACTCAGAATCAATCTGGACTTGTCCCTTCTCAACAAGTTCATTACGAACAACAAATTCAAGATGCTGTCTCCTGAACATATAAGAGCCCTACTTCCTTAAAAGGCTTATACGGTCTCAATAGACCTGGCGGATACCTACTGCACATTCCAATGAATCACCAGGCTTCCTCCTACCTAGGATTCAGGCTTCAATGAAGATAATACGCTTTCAGGGCCATGCCCTTCGAACTCAACATGGCCCCAAGAATCTTCACGAAGCTTGCAGACATGATCGTCCAACAGCTACGCCTTCAAGGCGTTCAGGTGATGGCTTACCTAGATGATTGGCTGGTCTGGGCAACATCGTCAGAAGAATGCTCGCGTGCCTGCAAAAAGGTGACCCAGTTCCTGGAACATCTGGGTCTCAAAATCAACACCAAAAAGTCTCGACTGTCTCCAGCTCAAAAGTTTCAATGGCTGGGAATCCATTAGAACTTTCAGTCACACCGTCTTTCCATCCCTCTCAAGAAAAGGGAGGGAAACAGCTGGATCTGTAAAGAGACTTCTGATATTCAAACGGATTTCAAGATGACAACAGGAACTAGTGCTCGGCTCCCTCCAGTTCGGCCTCAGTGACAGACCCAATGCTACGAGCACAGATAAAAGATGCACCGGGAGTCTGGAGAAGATAAGCATCCATCGCTCGAGGAGATCTCAAGAGACCTCTGCCAACTAGGCTTCGCTCACTCCTAAAGCAGTGGTTGGAGCCAAAGAACCTGAAAAGATCAGTTCTTCTTCAACCACCACCTCCGTCGGTCACCGTCCACAGGGATGCCTTGCTAGAAGGATGGGGGGTGTCACTTCCACCAGCGACAAGTTCAAGGAACATGGTCTCCCCTATCTAAGACGTTTCACATCAACATCTTGGAGACCAGGGCATTTCTTTTTACTCTGAAGAAATTGTCCCCTCGTCCTTCGATCCACATCCGTCTCACTCTGGACAGCGCCGTTGTGGTCAGATGTCTCAACCGTTAGGGCTTACGATCGCCCCGATTCAACCAAGTGCTATTACCCATCCTCCGCCTAGCGAACAAGAAGGGATGGCACCTCTCAGCAGTTCACCTACAAGGATTCCACAATGTGACGGAGGACGCTCTATCGAGGACAAGCCCCATAGTCGGAATGGTCCCTGGATGCAGACTCATTCTTCTTCATCTCCCGTCAAGTCTCAGAACTGCAAATTGACCTCTTCGCGGCGAGCGACAACAACCAACTTCCTCTTTACGTGGCCCCATA
>NC_090728.1:129708019-129718019 GCF_036898095.1 Palaemon carinicauda
ATATAAATATATAGATCAGAAGAATTTTTTTCATAAAAGTAAACGCAAATGGAACATGTTATGGAAATTAGTATCTTAGAGTATAGGTGGAAAGACTTAATATTAAGATAATTTATCTGTTTGATATATGAAGCTGAAACATAAAAATTCTAAATATGATTAAAGAAAAATAGCTTATAACGAAGTATTTGATAATGATTAATATATATGAGTCTGATGGGAAAGAAACGTGAATAGCGAAGGAAGATAACATAAACGAAGGCTGAGGAAATTTAAGATACAGAAGCTGCATTTTATCAAAAGGAAAAATGTTCACTAAAGGAAATTGAAATAACGGAAGTTCACAAGAAAGAAGAGGTGAAAAAATATGTAAACTGGTAAAGCTTATAGTTTATAGTTGTAAATGACTAGTTTCATGTTCAAATATAAATGAAGGGGGCATAGGTAAATGCCAAGTGAAAGAAGTATTAACTGAGGTTTTATGATTTCGTTGCTATTGAATAGTTTTCGAATGTTTAATGAATAAAGTTGTTCCATAAATGACGAAAGTAAATGCACGTTCCAGATGACACCACTGATGCATTTCTATTAATGACGGGACGTCAGTGCTTCAACGGCCATCGATTATTTTTAGTATTTCACTCAAATGTGTAAGTGTCATTTGAAATTTGGTAGTTATTTTTCAAATCTTCTAATATATAGATATAAACATTGTTTAAATTACTTCGAAATCACTATTCGCAGCCAATTCAAGTACAAGTGCCAAATGCTTAGGTGGAGTCAAAAGTGGGTGAAAAAGGGATATGAACACCTAAATAATCTCCAGTAGATTTAGCTGATTTTTTAACATTTGGGAGTTAAAAGCAGGAGAGGATTGGAAATGAAACTATAAGAGAGGTTACTCGAGTGTCATATGTGGATGAGATCAGGGACATGGGTAGATGGAGGTGGTTTTGGCATGCTCTTCGAACTCTCCAAGAAAGATGGGTTCACTAAATGTTTAATTGGGTTCCACTAGACACTAGAATTAATGATGAGCGGACAAGTACTGAAATAAAAGCTCAAGATAGAGACTACTGGTGAAATCTGACCGAGGCCCTTTACGTCAATAAGCGTAGGAGAAGATGATGATGATGAAATACTGTATAAAACCCCTCGACTTGACAATCAAGTTTCTCAGCCGAATGTGTTCCCTCCACTAATCGATTATCAAGGTGAACTTTCCCATGATTCTCCTCACTTCGTAGTCTCCGTATCTTGTTTCTGCGAGTTGCAGGATCCGCAAGATTTCTTTATCACGTAAACTCTTTAAGAAGAGATATGTAAAATGATCAAAATGTGTAGTTTGTTTAATAGTGAAATTTAAGCTTCCATAAACCCCACTTAATTAAAAATACCTTAATTTCTTCATCTTCTTGAAGGTCTTTCTACCATTTATCTTTCTTATGTTAATTGGAAGGTTATTATATATTCTGAGGCTTTTGTCTCTTTTATATAAGTACCTCCCATTTCTTCCCCCCTCATTATGACAAAGGTAGATCTAATACCCATTAGAAAAATTCCTTAGTTTTAATACCTCATGGGCAACAAAAGAACATTGAGTTAGTGTGCCTTCATCACCATCATCATCTACTCTTACGTCAATGGTCTTTATTTATTTCATTATCCATGGCACTATGTCAATACGAAATAGTAGAAATATCAGAGAAGAAGCCAAAAAAAAGAGACGATTTACATGGAAAGAAAACTATATATGTAGGTCTTATTGATACTCAATAGAAAACGGAAATCGTAAATATATTGTAATTCCTATAAGAAGCTAATCAAAAGACATAAATAAATTAGACAGTGATAGGAGTTTTTAGTAAAAAAAAAAAATATCTTTTATATTGTTCTACTTCTTTAGGCAGCCATGTAATACAAATGGAATACAGCCATAAGAGCCGCAAGGTATGTGGATATCTTGCTGATGAAATAAAACAATTAGTGTATATATGTTGTTAAGATAAAAGGGGACTTTTTTGGCTTCCTGGATAAAAATATCAAAGAGCTTACTTCATATTTAGTGATTCTGGTTATTTTACGTAACTATTTGTTTACTGCAGTTTGAGAGAGAGAGAAGAGAGATGAGAGAGAGAGAGAGAGAGAGAGAGAGAGAGAGAGAGAGAGAGAGAGAGAGAGAGAGAGAGAGTAAATCAGCATCGGCCGTTTATCTATACCTTGCTTATAAAGACCATAAATTCACATTGAGGAGGAGAGACTAAATCCATCCAAAACTTATTGAAGTGATTGCTGGAACACTTACACTTACATTTTCAATAGAAAAGAGAAATCTAACTCTAAAGTATCCTGATGAATTCGGTGTTAAATTAGATATTAGATAAATATAATCAGTGTTTTTTTTTTCTCAATGTCCTCAAGAGTATCGTCTGCCTCGTCCTCGTCATGTCTATTGAAGTTGTACGTTTTCCCTTTATTACTACAGAAGGATGAAGCTGTACATTATGTATCATCTTAACTATCACACTTCCTTTGTTTTCAGGATACTACATATATCAGTGTCACCGTCCACCCCACCTCCCCCATTACCCATGACTGAGTATTTGTGTTTACAGTTAATTTATTTCTGGGTCGACCTGTGACGCCCAGTAAAAGAGTCCTTCTTTACACTTTTCTGATATAAATACTTCCAAATATACCAGAGAAATTTAAAATATGGAATGCAGAGGTTACTACCCTTGCGCGAACACCCAGTGGGCGTCGTGTATAAAGCAGGGGCGTGTGAAAACCACTATTCACAGGCCGTCTTTTCATTTAGATCATTCCTTCATCAAAGGGAAGGGGCGTAACAGAGACCCTATCTATCATACCTTTGCCACTCCCCGACGCCCGGTGTCAGTGCCCTCTGAACGACATCCTTCTATTGGACTTCGTAAGCGCCGTATTGTTTGTTGGGTGCCCCTTGGATTTTTAGATTTTTTCGTTTAATTTCATCATGACCAAGGCTCTTCTTACTTCCACACCAATGTTAAGTACCATAGATTGTTTTGACAGGTTTCTTAGTACTGGGCTAGTATTATATTAAATCATTTGAGTGTTTTTTAGTGCGTACAGTTTGCCCTTCCAGGATAATGGCGGCCATTGTTCTTGTACAGTTTGGTGTTTTCTTGTTTTGCCCGTTGGTACTCTTGTCATCTTAGGTTCATTATCTTTTTATTTCAGGCCTTATGCCATTTATATTTTGATATTTTGAACCAGTTATATTTCCAGTCTTGGTACTTTTTAGCGCTTACAAGTCTGTATCCTGGAGAACCAAGAATAGCGATCGAGGCTTTGTTATAGATGAGTTGTTCCGATTGGCGGTATCTTATTTTCGTCCAAATTTTACTCTTTTTTCGTTCTCGTTTCGCTATTCTTCGTTCGCCTCTTTTTATTATTTTTTGTTGGTCATGGACCTTTATATGTAATGTGAGTTAAGGTTCGTTTTGTTTTGTTTTAGTAACCACGAGAGAGAGAGAGAGAGAGAGAGAGAGAGAGAGAGGGGGGTAGTTCCCGTTTTCTGTGCATACGGTCACGTGTCTCCCTCTCTCTCTCTCTATTATATTAGTTTTACCTAGTACGAGAGGTGGGAAGCCCGTTTTCTGTTCATATATTCACGGGTTCTCTCTCTCTCTCTTCCCCCTGCGGGAATTACGGTTTGTGTTTGTTATATATGTCGATTTTGTGGGTACTTTTAGTGTATTTTGGGGTTAGTGTTTTGATAGGTCCTGTCGTGTGTGAGTTATTCGGATGGCCCGGAGTCGTTATTAATTTCCCTACTTCCATCCGCTCTCCGCTACGGCCTCGGGAGTTGGTCCGAACTCCTTTACAACTACGCACCTTGAGGTGGGAACACGTTCCCTCCGTTTGCTATTAACTCCGGCTTCGGCCCCCCCCCACACGACTTATTCTCCCCCCTCCTCCGGGAGGTCTCCTTCCGAGTATTTCGTAGATCATTCTACTTGTTTATATAATATAATGGGGGTATTTATTTAGTCAAGGACCTACCATCGGGTCTCCGGCATACCCGGAAACCTTCTAATGACTAGTTACTGTTCTTTTGTAATTACTACGAGCTCCGGCTCGCACTTTTTATAGTTTTTCTCCACCTCACACGGAGTGGATCACTCGATTAATTATTGTAGTATTACACGGAACTTCGGCCCCCTTTCAGACGAACTGTAGATTTTATTTTTCTCTCAGACTCTTTATAACCTGTCTTGTTATCTCAGAGTTTTCGAGAACAGACGGACTTATGTCTTCTTTTTATTACAGAAGTGGGATGTGCTGCCAAGGGTTGCTCCGCCTCCTTTAGTGATCCGGTAGGCCATGATGTCTGCCGATCTCACGCGCATTGCGCCATCCCCTTCGTCCGTGAGCCGGGCCAGTCCCCTTACATGATGTGGTTCCCGGAGGCATGCACTCTGTATTATGACCTTACGTCAATTCTGTGTAATGGCAACGTGAGTATTTTCAATATTAGTTGTTATGTTGATAACATACTTTATGTTGACTTACTTGATGATGTGAGTATTTTTAATTTTCATTGATATGGGTATAGCTTTTTTTGTGTTGAATTACATGTTTTTTTTTATGTAGTATGATATTTGATACTATCGGGAAATTTTCCCTGTATGATCCAAGATAAAGTTCCTACGCAATTACATACCTAAGTCTCGTACTACAGCTTCGGAAGTCTCTATATCTCCGGTCCCAGGACCCTCTACCTTCCAAGAAAGGAAAGTCCGATAAGGCTAAGGCTTCGTCGGAGTTCAGTTCCTCGGAACCCCCGTTGACAGAGATGATATAAGAGATAGTGAAGACTCAGATACAACTACAATCGGGGGAAATTAATGGAGCTGAAGGCTATGGTGACCAATCTTCTCCGAGCGGGGAACCAGGTTGCACCTCCGGTAGCCCCAGACTCTTCTAACTCGCCTCCTTTCACGAAGAACAACCCATGGAGGTTGGCTCACCATGCTCCCTACATAGATGGTGCATTAGCTCTAGAGGGATTGGGGACCCGCCCTCTAGATGATCTTGAATTTGACCCTCCGGGGCTTCAGTTCACCTTCAATGGCTTCATCCGGCTGAAGGAGCATGCTCTTGTTAGGATGGATAGAGTCCCTAAAGGGACTGGCATCCTCCTACGGAGCAAGCCCAAGCTTTCTGGTCTAGGACTCTTGCCGACTGGGGCTGTGTCAACTCCACTGACCCCCCATAAAAGTTCCTATACAATTTTTACCATGACTCAATCCGTTCCGTCTCCTCTTACGGATAAAGTGGCCGAGTTGACCATCAAATCGGCCAAGGAGGGCTCCACTGTGCCTGTCCTTAAGGAGACGGACCTCACCTCGCTGCTTCTTCCGGGCTCCTCCGTCCTTTGGAAGGATGCCACTGCTACCTTTTCGGTGAGTAAGTTCAACCGGATTGCACCTCATCTCTCTTCTCTGAGAAGCTCCCCAAGTTACTGGATCACCTTCTCAAGTTAGAGCTCGTCGTATGAAACAGACTTGCTACGTCGTTTCACACCATGATCTCAGCAGAGATGTTAGCCTCCCTATACCTGGATGAGTCTCTATTTCGGGTGTTTTATAAGAATATTCTCCAAGCGTTCCGGTTCGACCTGCTCGTTTTCTGGACATCCCGGATAAACTGCAGGAAGTATGTTCTGGCGGAACCGCCCTTTAGGCATATGCCAAATAGGCTCATAGCCTCCTCCTGTTGGGGCAAGACCCTGTTTCCACAGGAGGAAGTAGAAAAGGTCTTACAGGACGTTGCTAGGGCTAACCAGAACTACCAAGCGAGTTGGGGTCTTTCGACCAAAAGGAGTGTAGATTAAGGGAAGAAGTTTTTTCTTCAAGAAGAGACAATGCTTCACCCCATACAAGTCCACCCGTGGTTAGTTCCATCACAGTCCTCACTCGTCAACCCCTTCTACCTCTCAGACGGCTTCTCCGCATACAGCTCCTCCACCGCATGTGGTCTACCTCAAGGTAACCATGGCTCCTTGGATGTCCTCCCCGGCCTTCAGTCCAGCTTGCGAAGCCTCTAATACCATTCGAGGATACTCTAGAGGCAGCAACAAGGTAGAGGTCAGTTTCGCCACCGCGGCGGGCCAAGAGCCAGGGGTCCTCGTGGAGGACAGGGGTGTAAATTCACCCCCTTTCAATGAAAGGTATCAGGTAGGAGGGAGACTATACATCTTCCGGGAACACTGGATTTTCAGTCCTTGGGCCCACAGCATAGTAGCAAAAGGCCTAGGCCGGAATAGGTCACAAGGATCTCCACCTCCAACAGTGACCTTCTTCCAGAAACCGACTCCAATCTTGGAGGATTACACCGAAGACTTACTCAGACGAAGGCCATTAAGACGGTACGGTTACTAAAATTTCAAGGGCGCCTGTTCACAGTCTCCAAGGAGAATTTGTCGGCAATGAGAGTAGTCCTGGACTTGTCGGAACTGAATTCTTACATTCTGTGCAACAAGTTCCGTATGCTGAATGTCTCACAGGTGCGGACCTTACTTCCCCATAGGTCCGTCACCACCTCTACCGATCTTACAGATGGCTATTATCACGTCCCAATAGCACGAAATTCTCCCCCGGCCTCGAATTCCGCCTAGACAAGAAGGCCTTGGTTTTCAATGTCATGCCCCCGGTCTCAGCATAGCCCCCAGGATATTTACAAAACTGGGGGGAGACAATGCTCGTACAACTCAAGAACCTAGGGATCAATGTGTTGCCTATCTGGACGGTTGGCTAATCTGGGCACAGTCGATCCTGGAATGCAACAATGCTACAGACAAAGTGATCCAATTCCTCAGAAGGCTGGGTTTCCAGGTCAACTTACAAAAGTCTCGCAAGTAACCGACAAGCAACTTAGAATGGTTAGGCATCCAATGGGACCTCACAAGTCACCAGCTCTCTCTCTTCCTTTCGAGAAGATCAGAGAGATAGCATTCACGACAAGAACTTCCTCAAACACAAACAGGTTCCAGAAGAGTCTTGGAAGGAATCCTTGGCTTACTTCAATTTCCGTCAGTGACAGACCTCTTATTGAAAGACAAACTCAAAGACATCAACCGAGTTTGGAGCTAGAGAGCTACAATATATTTACAGGACAAGATCTCATCGATCCCCTCGATCCTGAAAAACTGACTCCGGACATGGTCAAAACCGGAAAACGCTTCCAAATCGGTTCATCTGCAATTCCCTCCTCCACAAGCGTCGATTCATACAGACGTGTCTCTGAGTGGTTAGGGGGGATATTACAACCTTCAGATTTTTCAGGGCTCCTGGTTCCCCGCCATGAGACACTTCCACATCAATGTACTAGAAGTCATGGCAGTATTCCTGATCCTGAAGCGGCTCTCCCCGCCAGGTACACTCATATCAGGATAGTTTCAGACAGCACGGCAGTGGTTTACTGGATAAACATAGGTAGATCAAAATCTCCCAACCTCAATCAAGTCCTGGTCATGATTTTCGTCTGGGCAGTAGTCAAGAACTGGTTCCTGTCGGAATCTCACCTGGCAGCAGTCCAGAACGTGGTAGCGGACTCACTATCCAGGACGAATCCACTGCAGTCAGAATGGTCTCTGGGCATGAATTCTTTCCGGTGGATTTCCAGGCTGGTTCCCGGTCTCCAGGTAGATCTATTCGCAACACAAGTGAACCACAAACTTCCTTGTTGTGTGACCCCAAACCTGGACCCTCAGGCTTATGCTATGGACGCATTAACACTGGATTGGAACCATTGGACCAAGATTTAAATTTTCCCTCCGGTGAATCTTCTCATGGAACTGTTACACAAGTTGCGCTCCTTCCAAGGGGCAGTGACTTTAGTAGCACCGTACTGGCCAGAGAGCAGTTGGTGTTCACTCCTCCTCGAGTTGAAACTCCGTCCCTTCTGGATCCCATTCCCCAATATGACCCAATTACTCCAATCGCAGACTGTGTTAGAATCCTCAAGGATAGCCATAATCCTAACTTAGTGGATTTCATGAGTTTGCAGCCCCACGGGGACGGGAACATTGACATGGAAAATGTCCTCTTCATAGGATCAGGCAAAAGGGACTCTACCATTAGACGGCACGTTTCAGCTGTTAAGAATTAGCAGGTTTCCCAAAGAAGTCAGAACTCTCTCGCATGCCTTCTAATCTGGCCATATCATTCTTTAATTAAGTCCCTATTTGACAAGGACCTAGCAGCTTGCACTATAACTGCGATTAAGTCCGATCTGAAAAAGATCTACCTCGTGGGTTTCAATATTGACCTAACTGATTCCTATTTCTCATCTAGTCCGAAGGTATGCGTTAGGCTCAGACTTTCGGTTCGCCCACAAAAGATCTCTTGGCCTCTGAAAGACGTAATAAAGCTAGTTTCGGGCACCGATATCGATTCCTGCCCCTACATCACTCTTCTAAGGAAGACCTTATTCCTAACAGCCTTGGCCTCAGGTGCTAGAATCTCAGAATTAGCAGTTCTCTCGTGTAATCCTGAAAATATAGATTTCCTCCCGTCAGCTGAAGTACTCTTTCTCCAGACAGAGCTACTCTAGCTGAAAACGGGAACCCGCAAGATAGGCGGTCCCCTTGGAAGATTATCCCTCTTCCCTACGATACTACTCTGTGTCCAGTCACCACACTCAGGCCCTTTTTAGCTAGATCCCCCACCCGTTCGTCTGGCCCCCTGTTTCTCAGAGAACAAGGAGGCGCTATTTCCATCCAAGGCATCAGGCAGCAGACCCTTTACTTATTTAGTAAGGTAACCCGGAATCATTTCCCCATGCTCATGATAGCCGGTAGGTAACAGCCTCCACCAATTTCTTTCTGAACAGGGTTCTGGTTGACCTTTAGAAGTATACTGGTTGGAAATCTTCTATGGTTTTCAAACGCCACTATTTGGAGAATCTCCAGGCTCTTAAATTCCCCACGGTTGCAGCTGGGAGTCTTATCTTCCCCCAATAATCTCGTTGCTCTTCCCTTTCATCCGTCTCTCTCCTTCTCCCTCCTACCTGCCACTCCTACCACGTCGCCGATCTCCTGGGTGGGTCATTTAGCCCTAGGTTTATGTTACCATTTCTTCGTCACCCTGGTTATTACCTGTTAGTATGATTAACCTTACCTTATTTTAGTTCCGGTTACCCTTCTTTAGCCATGTGAGGATCAGGTTTGTGTTGTGTTTTGATTCTCGGGTTGATTCCCTGCATTAAATCTTATTATCACTCCATCATTGGGATTCCTATTTGGCTATTGTATGATATTATTAGTTTGACAACCTTAACATAGTGTTTTGTTATTGGTTCATGGTTTTTCACTTTATCCCTTTTATTTGATAGTGTTTTTTTCGGCTTGTAAGGCATTCTCTGGTACATTTTCACCGGGCGTCACAGGTCGACCCAAATAAGGGATTTTGACAAAGGAAAAATCTATTTCTGGGGAGATACCTGTGACGCCCGGTGAAACCCTTCCCTTACGCTGTCCCACCATTTCCTTCCCAAGCCATAGTTTTTGCAGAAGGATGTAGTTCAGAGGGCGCTGGCATCGAGCGTCGGGGAGTAGCGAAGGTATGATAGATAGGGTCTCTGTTACGCCCCTTCCCTTTGATGAAAACATCTGCGGGGAGCTGCGGGATAGGTGGCTGCATTCGAACATATGCAGAAAAAAATGATGGACATGTGCCGAAAAAAAGAAGAAATACCCTCTATTGAGGGTATTGTCCATGTACCTACACCTGTCGTAAATGAAACCTTCATTTCAGAATCCTTACTTACACAGCCGGGGACGTAGGTGGATTGATGGTCAACTCCAAAATTTTCACAAGTGTTTGCAATCACCTGTGAGCTTGAACAAATGGAAAAAGAGAAAAAGAAAATTCTAGAAAACTCTCGAAAAACTGAGACAGTCTACGCTCAGCATTGGACACACCGTTTAAGATGTTCGCTAAACCACCACAAT
>NC_090728.1:129723019-129725519 GCF_036898095.1 Palaemon carinicauda
CAACAGCAGATGCTAATCCTGCCTTCTGCACTTCTTGTTTCTCCTGTTGTGAAGGAATGCGAATGGATTATGGTCCATGAATACCGTAATAGGAACAGGATTGCCTTAAACATACCCCTCAAAGTGCTTCAGGGCGAGCAAAGGGCAAAAACATTGCTTTCTACTGAGGCATAGTTCCTGTGGCATTTCCTAAATTTCTTAGAAAAATAAGCACAGGATGTTCAGCACTAACCTCCCCTCTCCAGAGAAGCACTGCATTGGCTCCCTGACCATTGACATTTACATGCAAGAATAATTCCTCCTGGACATTGTTCATATGTGTCTGTGGGACTGCATTATGAAATCCTTTAGAAACCTCAGGTCTCTTATTCAAAACAGGCCAGTGATGCAGTCGAAGTGAGGGATTATAACAGGTATTACCCGCCTAATCATTGCCAAGGATCATCTAGATTCCTGGCATGAGTTCTTTATTAACGATGGCCACCTGCATTAACCCGGACTTGAAGGAAGACTCCAGGTAGATGGTGTGAAGAGGCAAGACCTCCTGACCCGACATATACCAAATTACTGCTGTCTCCCCAGAGTCTGAGAACTCATTGAATGGCAATATCGAGCGATGCAGAAGTGTTTGTTTTGCTCCGGTATCGTGAAGACTTCTTATAGCGGCTGGATCAGCTCCCTATTCTGGCAATGAAAAAGAACCACTATGCTGGAAGGCTTCCCTCCCTGCAGTGACACTTGCTTTTGATATCCCCCTTTCTGTCCTGTTGAGGTGTACCAACTTCACAGGGCCCTTATTGCTCGAGCGGTGCTGACTTGCTTCGTGTCCACGGCTACCGCAATTAGTGCACTTGTATCCCTTCTGCCGTGAAGGGGTCATCTCTGGTGAAACAAGGCTAGCACTCTGAGGGGTAGCTACCTGACGATTGGTTGGGGAATCCCATGGTACTGGAGGTGGGTTCTGTGTCCACTAATAGTCTCCATTGGTGGAAGGTTTAGTGAGAAAAGAATGGGGATTTCCCGTCTATTTTGGAACATGCTGTGGGATGGAGTTCCGCTGAACTGCGTTAGGACTAGCTCTCCTCAATTTCGTGGATACCTCCCATTCATTTGATAGAATGGCGGTAGAATGAACCTTATTTACCTTCCTTTTCTCCAGGTATCCACATGCCTCTCCTGATATAGTATTCAGGAACTGCTCTTACTGCATGAGTTCGTTTACCTGTTTCAAACTCTTGGTGGGTAGTGCAGCATTGATCCATCGCTCATAAGCTATGGTCACTCTACGAGCCAACGTAACATGCGTCTTGTTTCCTTGCCTCTTCATGTTTTGGAAGCTTTGGAGATAAGTCATAGCATTTAGAACCCTCTGCTTAATAGTGAAGTAATCCCTACTATCCTGTATAGTAAGGGTAGTATAAGTCTGTAAGGCCTTCCCAGTCAACTCAGCTAACAAAATAAGTACCCATTCTTCTTGTGGTCCTCGACGGTTTGTGAGTAATTTCTCAAATGCAAAGAATGTTTTTGGTCCTTCTCCTCATAGGCTGGTAATCATTTTGTCACATCAGTAAGATACAGCATACCACGGGGCTCTCGGGTTCCCTTCGCTGCGACATCTGGATTTCTTTCCTGGAGCCTGAGCCATGCTTCCTAACATGCAACCTCCCGTGCCCTGATCTCCAGTTCGAACCTCATTAGCTCTCTATCTTGGGAACTACTCTCAAGCTTGGAAGAAAACTCCAATTTCGCATCAGGTGCCTGAGAGCTAGTCCGATTTGGGAAGAGAGGGAATGGTTTGAGATTGGGAGGAGCATGCAGTGGCACCACGGGGGGAACACCTCGTTGGGAATACAGATGGTCCGGAGGTGGAGTGGCCACATCAACTTGTGGACCCCAGTTTGGAGAACGTACTATGGTCCCCAAAACTTGACGGATTTCCTGGTCCTAATTATCATCAGTATCTGCAAGGCTCTGGAAATGACCACTAAGAAATCCTTTCAGCTGCACTTTCCTATGGCTGCTTAGGACCTGAATGCCACTGTATGTGCAGGCATGTCTCAGCTCATCCTTAGAGAGTGCCAAAAGAAGAGTTTCAGTAGGAGTTTAAAGAAACTGAGCAACCTTACAGAGGGCAATAGCAGTTCACCGGGTTATAACAGAAATCTTACAATTATGAATATGCAAAATCTGCAACAATAATTATATGCAATAAGATAAAACAGTTTTGAGGGAGGTCTAAGCAGTAAAAAATAAAAATCAAGGTCACAATGGAAAAAAGGAAGAAAAAACAATCCTAAAAAAACAAAGGTTGAAGAGAATTACACAAGGTAGAGCCTCAATACTCACTGAAGAAGCCACAAGATCTTTTCAATGGAAATAAGGACATTACAAAAACACTATGACCATGTTCACTGATATTAAAACAATAATAAAAGAATGGTTTGTTTATGAGTTTTAAACAGAAAAAAAGAAAACTCACTCAAAATAAAAACCACAGACA
>NC_090728.1:129730519-129735519 GCF_036898095.1 Palaemon carinicauda
TTACTATATAGAGGGGATATGAATTTCTTTTTCCTACTTTCGTAAGAAAGCTAAGTTAAACACTTAATTCAAGTCTTTTATTCTGTACCGGATTACCTTTAAATGCGCCTGAATGGAATATAAAATCACGTGCATTGTTCCTTATGTTAGCTTTTTAAAATAATTTGTATTGGAATTATTCAACTTCCTGAAATATTTCGATGCAGTTTCTATCCTCAGTGTGATTAATATGAGACTGGATACACAATAGATTTCCAATGCTGGATGATTGAGTGAATAATTCAATGTTTCTGAATGAGCCTTAGGAAAGAGCTTTCAATTAAGCAACCACATATAATTACTTTGGCGAACATTCACCCAACATTCAATTTCTGTGCAATTAGTCCTGAACACCGTGCGGCTGAATATTGAGGAAGTATTCTCTTGAACTGAAAGGTGTTCAGATACAACGAGGCTGTTGGAGAATTATTCAAGGAATGTTTCCTAAATCTTTGGATGCTATTAATCAACGTATTCTTAAAAAAATACTTAATTTTATCAATAATTGTAAGGTAACGCCTTAAAATATTTCAATTCCATATATCAAATAAATATCTTACACTTTGAGCTAAGGAATACCAGCGTGATCATTTTTAATACCTTTAAAGATATAACAAAGAGATCTACATTTCTATGTCATTTGAAAAAAAATGAAATTAATAGTTTAAAATTGAATTCTAACCTCAGCTGTTACTCACCGGTCAGCAAACAATTACCCTTTAAGACCAAGTTATGCCTAATAATATCTCTCATATATAATTAATAACACACAAATCATAATCCCATGTAAGCATTATTTGAAGGGCGAGATATTTTAAAACTTTAAGGTAGATCCATCAGACGTTAATCAATCGGAAGGGACTGATTACTTAATGAATATCCTACCAAATGATATCAGAATTTAAATTTTGACAGAATAAAAAAACACAGTTTAATGCATTATCAGTATACTGGTATTAACACTCTCGCGTCATTATTATGGATGGAAATATATCATATCATGAAATATCTAATTTTTCAGTATGTTCACAGCCTATTAAGGTTAAGATGATACACAAGTAGAGTGATGGACAAATTGCACGACGTTCATCAATATCCACAAAAAGTTAATCCTTGTGAAATGAAAACAAATGAAAGCTATAACCTGATTTCATATGAATCAGTTGGCCTATCTTTCTATTCAATATACAAAATCAAAACAAAGCCGGTCATAAAAATCCCATTTTAAAGGTAACAACTACCCTTTATAAAGTTTGATGGTAAAAGTAGTTGATTATATTATGTCTCGGTACGTTGTGGTTTCATAATGAACTTCAAACCTAATAAAAGTTTAAACTAATGGTTTTTGAAACAATGGAATATACTTTATATACAGTGAATATAAAAAACGAGTTTTGTTGATTATCTCTATTAAAAAAAAATACATGCAATGCAGATCACATATATTCCAAACTATACGTTTAATTAATCTATAGGTATCATTATGAGTTTCCGAGATTAATTTGGGCAAACTGAGTGATTAACTTTTTATGACATTTGATATCACCTTTTTAAATATATGAGACAGTTTTAATTATTATTTGCGAATGGGTTATCAATTATTCTCCAAATCTCAGTCATTAGCAATTGCATATTCTAACTTTAAATCATTGAATTGATGATGAATATTATGAAAAAATAAGAAAATAATCCCCTTCCCCAAAAAAAGAACAAACATGCGCAAGCTAATAATTTGTCCGCCATTCCTTACTTATCTATACAGCACTTGGTTGAGATTTCTCTCCCTTAGATTTTAATTTTTTTAGCCCGATGTCGCTTTTAACTCATTCCATATGACAAATCAATCTAAAGACCCAATCTGATAATTTTTGGCTTAAACCTGGCTTTATAATCAATCGTTCACGTATCCTCAAATTTTTCCCTCTATGGATCATTTGCTCGAAAAAACGTCAAACCTTTTCGTTTCCTTGTCTTGTAGCATCCATGTGTTACTTCGGTAAAAAAAGAAAAAAAATACATGTTTTTTTTTTTCAAACATGAAACAATCATACTTGAAGTCAAATATTTCTATCACAAATGCCTGGAAGTATCCTGCTACCTTCTTTCCCATGGCAATTATCCCCAAGTACATATGAAATATAGCACCTTATAATCAGTAGTCATAAAAATTACCATTCATATCCCCATCTTCCATATTTTCCAATTCTAGCTATCTAAGCACAATATTTATAATATGTTCTTCAAAAGAAAAATATAAAGTTATCTTACATTCTTATTAACACATTCAAAAGTATGCGATCTGCAAATAAATTCCACTAGGTTAGTCTACGCTAAATAAAAAAAAAAAAAAAATCATCACCGATGCAGCAGTTGAACTATGAATGTTGATATGATCAATGTCATACTCTCTACTCACGGAATATATACCTATTCTACACTCCAGTCGCTACACCTAGAGTCATTCATATCACTCCATCAATAGGGATATGAACATAATTATATTATTGAGACGACACCTTTCATAAATACATACATACATGCATACGAACGTGCATGGATGCATACATAGGCAGACTAATAAATTACATTAGGCAATTTATCAAAACGTTCTTTGACTTTAGGGAAAACATAACAGTGTCATATTTATACAACACGCCCCATATATAGGAACCTTGTGGCTGGCTCTCTGATAGAATCTTCTCAGAATTAGGCGCTTTGGACTCGTAACAAAGTTCATCATCAATCTGTCAAATCTAAACTTACAAATGAAAAACAAATTACTTTAGTCATTTCGAGATGTCTTCCTCGAGTATAATTCTTTCAAAATGTCATCCATACTTTCCAGATATCCTCCAACTCCAGGATTTTAAGTCATTCTTAAAAGAAAACTAAACAAAGCTAACAGAATAAAGAAAAACTCTCTTCCATTAAAGATCCATGTTTCCACTCAGTAAAGCTGTTCTATTGAACACCCTCATGAACCACTAACACTGCTCATTTGTGAATTATCTCGTCTCTCATTCTACCGTTCTTGTTGATAATTACTTCCAAATACTTATATTCCTGATTTCAAAACTATCAACTATCATTAACAGTAGCCTGCGTTAGTTTTTCTTTAATATTTTCTAAAATAATCATATATTTACATATACATTTTTTCCATTTCTCGCACCTTAAAATCACAATTGAATGTTTCATGACCACGTGTACTTTTTTCCACCAATCCCATTGAACCTGTACATTTGAAAAAGTTCAGCTTCCAAACTCTCCATTTACACATCCTATGACTTAGCACAGAGCCTGATATTAATTCTTTGGTATCTCATATCACTCTATCTGTGAGAAAAATATATATCAATGTTTTCATTTTCACTTCTATGCAAAATCATTCCCTTTAACTGCATGTTGCAACTTGAGCTTCATTTTCTAATGGAACACCTATTCTCTCTCTTCAATAGCATCCGATAAATTTTATTTGATTGCTCGCTTTTTAATATTTCATCAATATCAATTATTTTTTAAAAATCTACATGATCCCGTTATGCAACAACAACAAAAAATAAATAAATACACACACACACACACACACACACACACACATATATATATATATATATATATATATATATATATATATATATATATATATATATATATATTCTTAGCTTATACCATATTCATTTCTTGATCTCATAAAATGTTTTATGAAAGATCGAATTTTTATGTTTTTATTTATTATAACATTTGCTGTTTTTTTTTTTTTTTTTTTTTTTTTTTTTGTCTGATCCTCCGGACCCTGAGAGGCAGATGTAGTTGGTATAATTATTTTTTTGTAGCTAGTAAAATCATTGGTTTTTGCTTGACATAATTAGATACTGATAAGAACATGTAAGGGCGTTTTGATTATAACATAAATAAAACACGTCATAATATGAGTACGATATGATTTAAACAGGTGGGGTATTCAGAATAGTACCATACAATAATTCATTATATTTCAAATTACCCATCATTAACATTGAACTACACTTACGGACATGTAAATCATTCTAATGTTATGATTAATTAGGGGAATTTCAATTTAGACGCTAATATTCGTTTAACCTAGCAATTGAATTACCCTTAGAATGACACACTCAGTGTCGCTTCTAGATTGATCCCTTCCCTCTAAAGGCAACCGAAAAACGTGAATTGAACTTTCGCAGGTTTCGTAGCCTGACATTTTGGAGGTAATGTAAACAAGCTTTGATCTTACAAATGGGTGGAAATGGACGGATAATGCAATGATTTCCCAATTCCTTTTAGGATCAAAGTGCTCATTTTACAGATACAGACTTTCACCTTTCCTTTTACTTCTGCGTAGCTTTGACATCTGAAGAGAACATTAGATTTCATGGCGAATATGAAATTGAATAGCAGCTACAACAATGACGATTAGATGAAAGACAAAAACCACAACATCGACAATAATAATAATAATAATAATAATAATAATAATAATAATAATAATAATAATAATAATAATAATAATAATAATAATAATAATAATAGTAATAATAATAATAATAATAATAATTTTAATAATAATAATAATAATATAATAATAATAATAATAATAATAATAATAATAATAATAATAATAATAAACACTTGCATCAAATTGTGATATAAAAATTGTGGAAGGCAAGAGTGCTACCAGCTGAACGTACACATGAGAGGGAAGCACTTCCAACACTAATGACTACAAATATCACAAGATATTTCCATGTTAAATTGTGCGTACTATGTTTCATATAATAGCAAGAATTTCTCTGAAAACTTGGTTCAACTCGCTTAAGCAATGAGTAAGTAAGTTAGCTTTCAACTTTCCTCGCAGCCTCTGCTAGCTCAGTAAAGAAAAGAGAACATTAGACATTCGCTTAGTATATAGAAAGAGATTACTGTGAATCTCGACTGTAATG
>NC_090728.1:129750519-129755519 GCF_036898095.1 Palaemon carinicauda
TAAGTTCATTGTCTCTATATCTACGAGGTGAACGAATCCATAAAAAAGCGAACTACTGGGAAGCTAAAGAAAATTTGCATTTCAAGCAAAAATTATGAATTTCTAAGAAACCTATTTTTCAGGTTCTTGAATAGGAACACCATTAATTATGCCCGTATAGACAGGATTGAGTTTCCTTAAGAGGGAGAGAGAGACAAACACATCAAGAGTTGTTATGTAGCTTTTCAAATGAGATCATTACAAGTTATAGGCAAATAAATCGTTAGATGGACATATATTGAATAAAACTAAAGAAGTAGACAAGAATATTAATAAGAATTAGGGGAGTGACATCTGCTTGGCGACAGGAAACTAAGCTATTGCAAATAAACCTTAAGGCCACGTCTAAGAAATTAAATTTAGAGGATTATAAAAGTCAACTAATTACGACAATAATAAAAAATTATAGTCCTGAAACTAATAGCAATCATTTATGTCAAATATTGCATAGAATATATACAAAAGATAAATTCATTATATAATGCGAGCAAAACGTTTTGACCATTTAGTCTCTAATTTGATCAATCAGGAAATACCATGGAATTTTTATTAAATAGACAAAATTTCTAAAGACATTACCTACTTTCATTCCAAACTAATCTACGTCTCTGATGAGGGGTAATAACTGCAATTGCCTGGAAAGAATTGTGTTCTTATATATTTGTTTCTGTTTACGTAAGAGAATATTTTGCCGAGTGTGTGTCAGTGTGTTTAATAGTGTTCATGTGTGTTCATGTCCACCTGTTTGGTTTATTTATCAATATTCTATCACCCTACTCAGATCATATTTGACATTAGATATAAATGGATCCCAAATAAGAATATCATTGTCGAGAGGTTGTATTCGAATGCCATGTTTTAATAAGACATGTTGCAACTACCCTACAATGGCGAAGGATTAGGAGTCTTTGGAGAGAGAGGAGAAAGTTGAAAGGAGAGAGGAGAGCAGAAGGGTGAGAGGGTGAGAAATCTCATTATAAAGACACCATTCAAATTACAGCAATATTCAAGAAATAAGTGATGACTTGCGTAAATGTTGAATAAATGAACGTAATAGAAACAAAATTAGAGAAAAGGGATAAGGAAATATATCGGGTAACATGCGTTGGGGAACAATCGAGATTAAAGAAAAAACTGGATATTCATTTTAATTTGAAAATGATCACGATATAAAAATGAAATTATGAACCTATAATATATATATATATATATATATATATATATATATATATATATATATATATATATATATATATATATATATATATATATATATATATATATATATATATATATAAAATACCAAATTGGGGGTAGTATACTTAATCAGTTTGTTATTAAACGTTATCTATGTTAAAAACAATCGGTTGCCTTGGAATTCCCCTTTAAAATAATAATGTTTGTTAAAAAAAAAATAAATAAGAAGGAATATTTTTCATAAAGTGCAATGCATATGTATTTCATACACGATTAAACAATGTGATGCCATTGCTACTTTTCTCTCTCTTTCTCAATCTTTCCTGCACTGATAATAGAAAAAGGTTTTTAGAGTCCTTACTGCATGTTTTAATTTGTTAAAGTTTTATGCATTTGTTACCCTCAACCATTCGTATATAAACTTGTTTTTTCATTCGAATAGAGGCATTCATGTCCAGGCTTTATCTCAAATAAGACCCTTATCCTAGGATCACACATTTACATACTATGCTCCTGTTATCTCCTGTAAGATAATTTCATTGTAGTTGGCAACAAAAAACGTCAAACTTTTGGACTTTTAAAGTAAAACTGGGCTGTCTTGGTACATCAGTCATGTGGTGTCACATATTTTTGGGGCGGCTTACGTACCGTTCAGTATCAGATTTGATTAAAATCATGATAGGTGCTTAAGGTCGTACAGAAGCGAGTGTACATATTTGGTGGGTTTGACGCCCTGCTGACGTTAGCATGTAAGTCCAACGTATATAGCTTGAAAAGAATGTCCAATCAACTGTTGCTAGTCTCACTTTTCCCAGGCCACATGCCGATCTCCTTCTCATCACCAATGCCAGTGACATTGCTATTAGTGCAGTGTTCAGGCAGATGTTCAACAGCTCACCCCACCAACCGACCAACATTATTGGAAAACTGTCTAAGATGGAATCGGGCTACTCTACCTTCAACCACGAATTGCTGACAGTGCATTCGGCTGTACGTCAATGTTTCCATTTCCTAGAAGGTACGCCTTTCGACATTTACACGGACCACATGCCCCTGGTGCATGACTTCACTTGACAGGCCAATAACTTGTTTACCCATCAACGGCAACATCACTCCACTGAGGCTGAATCCTACTGCACCCTTCAACACAACCGTTGGAGAACGAATCCCATTGCTAATGCCCTGTCAGGAAACACATTTTTCAGCATTCAACTGGGCTTGGATTGCAATGCCTTGACAGAAGCACAACAAAAATATCCAGAGTACCAAGCCTGTAGAACTCTCTGTACATTACTCCATTGGAAGACATCACCTTTTTACGACACCAATGCCACCCTGCTCTGTAACGTCAATAAAGGTACGCCACGGGCCTGGATACCTGACCTCATGCGCTGACAGGTGCTTGATTTTATCAATAGCCTCTCACATACCTTGTTCTAATCTAATGCATATTTACTATAGAGAAAGTTCATTTGGCACAGCATTACTAAGGATGATAAGAATTTGCTCCACTCTTGTACTTCATGCCAATTTTTAAAGTACATCATCACACGGATTCAGAATTAGGCATTTTTTCTTACCCTCACCAATGTTTGGCCTAAATTTACGTCCTTAATGGTAGGTAAGTCCCGTATCCACATCACAAGGACACCGTTGCCTATTTACCATCATTGACTACACCATTCGTTGGCCTGAAGCCCTCCCTCATGTACATCTGCCTTGCTCTCAAGATAGATGCCAGGTTTGGATTCCTTGAGCATATTACTTTTGAAAGGTGTACCATTTTCACCAGTCAATTGTGGAAATCTTTAGCGATTCTCCTGGGCATCACCCTAAATTATACAACCGCCTATAACCCTGCAGCCAATTGAATGGTTGAACGTTTTCATCACACGGTTAAAGCAACTTTGATGCCCAACTGCAATGACTTCATCTGTTTTATTCCGATTCACCAGGTCATCGTGGGAATAAGGACTGATCCCAAGGATGTTCTTAATGTCTCGGCAGCTGAAATGCCTGCTAAATTTTTTCCCTCTGCAACTTTCTCCGAAAATCTCCAGCTCCTACGTCACTTAGTGAGAAGATTTATTCCCAGCCACCGGACTTACAAGCCCGCTGGAAAGCAACACATACCTAAAGATTTAAACACTACAACGTAACGTAGGTTTTCCTTGGTATGCCACTAGCAAGCCACAGTTGACGTACAATTACATTGGCCCTTTCCTTGTGATCCAACGCATTAAAAATGTTTTCTTTTTAATTAACATTCGTGGCAGAAAGAACTTTGTTCCCATTGATCACCTGAACCTGCATATCTCCTGCAAGATGACAAGCCTACTACTAAGCCATTTGCTGAAGGCCTATATGACGTTCCTGAAAAATTTTCAATTTTCATCAAGTCCTGTACCGATTTCACCACTTTATTTATAAACTCAAGACCATTATCACTTATTAAAATCTTCAGGCAACCAAACCTAGTAATGAAAGAGCACAGTACCTGGGTTAATGAATTTGCCAATTTATCCAACATTGCGTAAGTAAAAGTGTACAGAGTAAATACATCCATCAATACACATATATACTTATGTTGTGGTAAACCAGTAGAAAATGGTCCTACTACATACACATGAAATCTATAAAATTTAATGGGAATCACAGGCCACTTTCTGGCTTCCGGAACAGTGTTTTTATGTTTTTTGAAACAGTTACAAGCATGACAACCTTTTATGTAATTCTCTATAAATATTTTTTATTCCAAACCAGAAAAAGGATTCACATGCTCTCCTTAAGGTTCTATTAATCCCTAAATGGCTGCATACGGACTTCCATGTACAATGTAGATGGCTCCATTAGTCAAAGAGGGAGGAAGAACTGCCCGTGCGAAAAACTCCCCTCCCATCTTCTCGTAATCACAATATGAGATATCATTTTCTATAAACAAAAATTCTCACAAGGCATATTCAGAAATGACAGATATCTCTGAGAATCCCCTTTAATCACTGCTTGTACTCTTTCCATCCATTCCTCTTATTTTCTGTCCCTCTCGGACTTCTTTCAAGTCCCAACCACCCAAGTCAATCAAAACGGCATCATCAGGGCATTCATTCCCAACACCGCTAGTCATGGCCTCAGCCACCCACATACGTTCACCTCCAAAGCTCATCTCTCTCTCTCTCTCTCTCTCTCTCTCTCTCTCTCTCTCTCTCTCTCTCTCTCTCTCATATACATGCATACACACACATTCCCAGGTGATAAAATTTCACTCCATGATATGGAGGTGAAAAGAGCGGCTTTTTTTATAAATCAAATTGTAAGAAAAAGAGAGACGCCTAATAAAAATTTAACGATTCCAGAATTGATAGTTAATGGTTGAAAGGAAAGATGCAGTTGTTCCAATACTTAAAGATATACTTCATATATATATATATATATATATATATATATATATATATATATATATATATATATATATATATATATATATATATATATATATATATATATATATATATATATATATATGAACTGAAAGATTAAGAAGAAATTAAGTCGATATTCTAGACTATAAAACAAGGCTGTATATACACCAGGTCAGATGTTCACATACTAAAAGAAAGCAGATATTCGGAAAACATAAATACCTTTAACATAACAATCTTTATAAGAGTCTAAATTGTCATCAATAAAAAAAAGGGCATTTATAACTTCGATAGAGTTTACAACTTCTTGAAAAAAAAAGTACAGTAATATGATGCATTTAGATC
>NC_090728.1:129763019-129765519 GCF_036898095.1 Palaemon carinicauda
ATAGTCTGTGAACCAGGATGGATCAATATAAAGTGTCTGACATATGACCAGCAAATCGAGAAGTAGTACAAGGGAAATTTTCTTCTTGTCTATGTTATCGTAGATTTTATCCAATATTTTTAAAATCGCTGTTTCCGTTGATAGTTTTGGTCGAAAGCCATGTTGACTATTAGAAATGAGGTGATTACTTTCCAAGTATTCAGTTAACTGATTTGATATATTTTTTTTTTCTAATATTTTAGATAAGAGTAATTAGAAAATTCGTCTCTATCTAGCTTTTAAAATAAGGATAAACATGGGGATTTTTAAATTTTTCTTGGTAGATATTAGTTACGATAGATGTATCAATATATATAGTAATGTCATATAAGATTATATAGAGAGTATCTTTTGTAAAACGTAGTAGTATGCCAACGGATCCGTACGCATTTGACTCTTTGAGAGAACTAATGGCTAGAATGACAGTATCGCAACCAGCAGGTGACGGTTTAAAAGAATATATATGATGGTTTGTGGATGTATTCATATCATCAGTTTGTGCTCTTCTATCATTCCTGGTCAGTTCTTCTTACATTCTTTCATATGTCTTTCTTCCTACATTGTCTGCAAGAGAGAGAGAGAGAGAGAGAGAGAGAGAGAGAGAGAGAGAGAGAGAGAGAGAGAGAGAGAGAGAGAGAGAGAGAGAATATGCCTGTTTTACGTACCAACTCAAAGCGGTTTGATGAAGTAGTTTTTCTGTTTGGAAACTCGTGCTTCGTTCATAAAGTAGCGAAGGCTTTCGGTTGTCAAAAAGTTTCCTTTATTTAATTTTAGGGGGTGAGGATGTGGGTTCTTGGGTAAAAGGTTTTCATGTGCATTCGTGCTTTCAGTTATATTTAGTATATACCTTCGATTAAAGTTGTAAATATTTACTGACACTTATCTTTATTAACGCTGGCTTTCTATGTACTGGCATTTAATCGCTAAACAGAATGACATTCATTATAAAAAAAAAATAATCAGATTATTGGACCTTTGTTGGAAAAAACAACATGAAACAGCTGTAATAACTTTTCAAAAAAATAAAAACTAAAAAAAAAATTAATGCAAATAGAGGTTCTAAGGAAAAAAAGAGCATAAGTGTTTTAAGCATTGCCGGTAATAAAGCTATATAGAAGTCTTGTTGCGTTGCTAACAATGGCGGATAAAACAAATTCCAAAGGGAGTGGTGTTGCTGAGAAAGATTACCAACGCTTGGGAAGGGGAATTGGGTGGTAAGGGGCGCTGTAAATTTTACAAAACATGACGCAGTTTTCAACTATTGGAGAATTATTATTGATGGTTTAGAAAAAAAAATCACTTTGTAATTGATTACATGGTAAAAATGCATGGTATAAGAACACCCTAACGATAGAATACATAAAGAATTTCAATATCAATCTCTACAATTACTTTTTTACGTATATATGCATTCCTGGAAAACATCATCAGCTTCCTACTACCTCTTGAAGTATATCTTTAAGTATTGGAACACATGCACCTTTCCTTTCAACTATTAACGATAAATTCTCGAATTGTTGAAATTTTATTAGTTGTCTCTCCATTTCTTTCAACTTGATTCATATAAAAAAAGCCGCTCTTTTCACCTCCATACCAAGGAGTGAGATTTTATCACCTGAGAATGTGTGCGTGTATGCATGTATATGAGAGAGAGAGAGAGAGAGAGAGAGAGAGAGAGAGAGAGAGAGAGAGAGAGAGAGAGAGAGAGATGAGCGGTAGAGGTGAACATATGTGGGTAGCCGAGGGCATGACTAGCAGTGTTGGGAATGAATGCCCTGATGATGCCGGTTTGATTGACTTAGGTGGTTGGGACATAAAAGAAGTCCGAGAGGGTCAGAAAAAAAGAGGAATGGATGGAAAGAGTGTGAGCAGTGATTAAAGGGGATTCTGAGAGATATCCGTCATTTCTGAATGTGCCTCGTAATAATTTTTTTTTTTTTAAGAAAATTATACCTTATATTGTGATTACGAGAAGATGGGAGGGGAATTTTGTGCATGGGTAGTTCTTCCTCCTTCTTTGATTAATCGAGCCATCCACATTGTACATGGAAGTCCGTATGCAGGCCATTTAGGGATTGATAAAACATTAAGGAGAGCATGTGAATCCTTCTGGTTAGGAATAAAAAATTCTATAGAGAATTACATAAAAGGTTGTCATGCTAGTAACTGTTTCAAAGAACATAAAAAACACTTTTTTGGATGCCAGAAAGTGGCCTGTGATTCCTAATAAATTTTATAAATCTCATATGGATTTAGTAGGACCATTTCCTACTGGTTTACAACAACATAAGTATATATGTGTGTTTGTGGATGTATTTACTCGGTATACTTATACCTACGCAATGTTGGATAAATCGGCAAATTCATTAGCCCAGGTACTGCGCTCTTTCATTCCTAGGTTTGGTTTCCCGGAAAATTTTGATAAGTGATAATGGTCTCGGGTTTATAAATAAGGTGGTGA
>NC_090728.1:129770519-129780519 GCF_036898095.1 Palaemon carinicauda
CGTTTGTCTAGTGCAAATATCATCTAAATTGTAGATTAAAGAACTAATAATTTCTCCTCTCTCTTTAATATCCATTCTTCTGGCGATCTCTCTCGCGGTATAATCATATTTTATGAGAGACCTGTGCCATCAAAGACATTCAAAATATCATTAGACCCTCTGAGTATCTCGATGTCTTTTCCCTTTCTTCCGAATCAGAGAAGAGATAATGACATCCCTGAGTGAGGGAGGACTCGCTTATCTCAGTCTGATTACTTAAGCATTGTTCACTAACCTCTCCTTGAGAGCAAGAGAGAGAGAGAGAGAGAGAGAGAGAGAGAGAGAGAGAGAGAGAGAGAGAGAGAGAGAGAGAGAAAAAAAAACTCCGATGACGCAAAACTAAATAATGAAAATATTCATATTTAACTTTACCATTCTGCCTGTAAAATACTGCTTATAACAATCCTTCTAATTAAAAAAATATATCTTTGCTTACGGTATATTCCATTTTAAATTGAATATTAAACTTTTTACTTGAAATATTTGGTGAAAGTATCTGAAAAAAAAAATAAAAATTATTTCTGCTAATTGAGGCTCCATTAATGTCAAATTCTCAGAAGAGATGAAATTGTTCAATTGAATCGTATCATAACCGAATTATTTAACATGATCGTATCATGTATAGATCTCGTTCTTTAGTCAGATTTTTAAGATTCCATATTTGATGACATGAAGATCTAAATTAAAAATGATATATCCCATTTAAGTTGTCATTTACTTTTATAACGAGAAAGGCATTTCTTCCTCATGTTTTCAATTTATCATCGTGTGAGGTTAACTATACAATTTGTCCTACGTATGTTTTTCATTTATAAGCTCTCAAAAGAAGGACTTCTTATTATATTATTTATGAAGAGCTAAGGCTTTATAAACATAAAAACAGCATGAACATACATGGGAAAAATACTCTCAATTGTGTTGGTACAAAACACATAAGGATTCTTTTTATTATTAAACCTCTAATGGGTTTACATTTATTGAATTTTTTTTGTATGCATACTTGATCTCGGCATTGATCAGTGTTTTCTAAAATTTCTCTTAATTTTACTAAAAAAATTAACTTAGAACGAATATTACGATTTAGATTAAGCCTTATGTCAAAGGAATTTCGTAACTTCCTCTATAGTCTAGATCACAATGCGTCAACGTTTGTGACCCCGATGCAAATACATCTCCTGACTGATCTTAACTTAAATTCTTATTACCAACACAGACTGCTGTTGACTCCTCTCCTGCCAATCCACAATTAAAAGCCCCTTTTATCCCTAGTAATATTTCATTTTATCTCTCTTTGCAATCATATTTATGAGAAAGTTAATAAAAAGAATACTTCATATTTTCCAGAATGTGCAAATCTTTTTTTTTTTACTGAAGTACTGGAAACACCTTCCTTACCATCTTTATTAACATATCTACGAAGTTAATTTTTTATCGTTGTTGTTCCTTCTGTCACTACAAATTTCCACTTTGATCTTTCATATTTCTGCAATATCAAGAAAATCCTCATAACCTTTACAACTTTTACGAATGTTATTTGTATCATATGTTAATTGGGGTTGACAAATACATCGTTACGTGTTGAGATTAAAACAATATAGGATAATTTTGAAAGGATAAATTCTTCTTTTTCTGTTACCTGTATGACATCCTTTTTTAAATGCTACCGGTTTATTACAAATATGTTATTGATGAGTTAATTTCCTATCTCTTTGTTCACAACACCTAAAGGTATAATCAAATTTTTTATTCTCATATATTACTTTTTTCATTGCCCGTCGACCAACGACAGCACACATTCAGCTCTGAATTGTTGTTATTTACTCGTTTGCATATTGTTAATATGTGTGACATAGCATCCGTACTGCTCGGCACTAAATCTTTGGAGTTTTCTAAAGGCAAATGTGCTCTGAACATCAACCAGCTTTCACTGTTTGTTTTATGGATTCTTTTACTGTGAACAGCTTGTGGTTAGTGTTTTCGTTATGGTTACTACGGAAACATAATTACCAGATGTCGCCTTTCTGTCTGTGCTCCACTTAGACAGGAATGAATGCTGGTGCAGTAAGATGTTGATATATCAAGAGCACGTTGGTATAAATGGTATAGAAGCAAAAAATAATGAACTTGAGAACCATTATATCACATATAAATTACATGATGGACATGGTAAAATTATAAGACTATATTGTATCAAAAGACTCTTGCATCTATGCATATTGAACTCTACGGCACTTTGGATAGGGTGATAGGCAGCAAGCAGCAGAAGAGAGAGAGAGAGAGAGAGAGAGAGAGAGAGAGAGAGAGAGAGAGAGAGAGAGAGAGAGAGAGTTTATTAAGAATCATGTTGGACGGCTACATTCGAACAATTTCTCATTACCACAGAAAATTGGTTACACAAAAAACAAAATATATATTTATTCAAAAATGCCTACAAAATTTTATTTGAGACAAGTTTTACGAGACTACTTTGGAGCAAAGAGATTTGCGGCACCAAAATTATATTAAGTATTATTACCTGCTCGAATTGTTAAGCTTTCTTGTTTCAGCCAGTATTATGGGGATGGATAAAGTCTAATGGGACGTTCCCTTGTTAGCGAATACAGAAATTAACTTTTTGTGTGTATGTGTGTGTGTGTAAATGGCATTTATATACCACTGTTTATTCATCTGTACGTGAGTCATTCCATTTTGTTAAGGTTTAGAATGATAACAAACACAAAATATATAGTCAGACACAAACCCAGACACACGCACACAAACACACACACACACACACACACACACACACACACACACACACATATATATATATATATATATATATATATATATATAGTATAAATATATGTTTGAATATTTATATATATATATATATATATATATATATTGTATACATCAATACATATATGTATATATTGTATATATAAATACATATATGTATATATATACACACACACACACACACACATATATATATATATATATATATATATATATATATATATATATATATATATATGTATGTATGTATGTATATATACACATTTAAATAACGAAGAGAACATTTTCTTAATGGATTCATTTGCGGATACAATATGATGTAATGTTATCGTTAAAATTTGGTTTCTTCTTTCACACACCACCAGCTTATCACCAGGAAGATATCTTTTGATATTCATTAATGGAGTTATTGGGTAATCTGAAATAAGTTTTCATATGATTTTCAAAGAATTGTGTTTTATATATATTCCAGGAAGTCAAAATTTAGTATCTAATCTGTTGTTACCAAGTGTGACATTTCGTTAAGTTATGATTTTGAATTGTTGAATAATCATATTGAGGAATGGCTAGATCAAAGCTGGTCTATCGGTGTGTTCAAATGTGAGTAATTTTCCTCATTTACTCTATCTTCCTTATACACGTAAAATAGATAATGTTTTGCTTTCCAAGTAAGTTTCTAAGACAAACACTTTTATGTAAAGAATATATTTTATCATATAAAACTATAGAAAATATTCCACCAAATAAATTATTTGAGTAATAAAAGAAAAAACGTTAATGTCTGCTAATTTGAAATGTGCAATAAGTATGAATAAGAAAATGTTTTAGTAGTGGGAATTCTATTTTTATTATTTATTGATTCATTAACCCAACTAACTTTGATAGGATTGGATATCAGTTCTGGTTTATTTATGGTATTACTTTTTACCACTTGTTAGTGTGAGAGTAAATTGTATTTTCACTTCAATTCCATATTTTCAAAAACACGGAGCCAAGTCAAGAGAACTCACACTTTCAACTTCCATGGAGATATTTAACGGAAATTTAAAAGTACCAGCGCAAACTGAAAATGCTAACGTTATCTCAGTTGATTTATCATGCAATTGGCCCTGTTTTAAATCACTGACGTGTAATCTTGCAGTGTGAATAGATATCGGGAGAGGCTATTAGAGAGGGTCTAATAGTTTTAAATGCCATGTCTTAAAAAATCATTGGCTTGCTATAAAAAGCCGTGAGTGGTGCCAAGGTGTCTTTGGTTTTGAACATTTGTGTATATTTGTTACATCACTAAATGTTTTTGTAAAATTACAATGATCTCTGCCTTCCTCTCGAGTAACTAAAAACTATTAGGCCAATTGATGTCTCTAACGATGGGACTGAATACTGGGTTACCTGCTATCATATTATTAAAGCTATAGAAACCAATGAATTATACTTTGATATCCCAAACTAGTTGTGTTAAATGAATCCATATAGAGCTACTAGCAAATCTTCTCCCAAAAAGGTATGCGCAATGAAAAGGATTTCTTTTTAGAAAAAAGATCGATGTACTATAGCCAGATTTTATAGTTTGAGAAATGCTTCTTCTTAATATTACTTTTTACAATAAAAAGATAAAAGTTTATCGAGAGGGAATTTGAAACTAACGACAATTTGAGGCAAATCAATTGTCAATGGGAAAGTCCTTTGCTTAACTTTATCAGATTATTTTCTATAACAATTTACTATTTCATTCATGCAGATGGTAAGATTTGAATAGTAATATCATAATTACAAAGAAAATATACGAGTAGTAACGGAAGACCTATAAAACAGAAAAGTGGCACCATAACATTCAAATATAAAAAAAAAAATCACGATTAGGTTTTTATCTCTGTTAAATGGTCATCATCCAACAGGTAAATGTTGGTTTTTAGTGTGGAATATCCCTACATGCAAATACAAGGAGTATGTTACCTTGTAATTCCCTTTTCTAGTTAAGAAACGCCTAGTATAATGGTACTAACATTGTAAATACACAATATCGCTTATCTTCCGTTCGCTGTCGTTTTTTTCCCAAGGTATACCCTTACGAGATCTACAAAATTCCTAGATTTTCTCTTCGTATGATTTTTTTTTTTCACTTCAATAAATTACTCCCCCCATTTACTTCTGATCTCTCGAGAATCTTTTTCTCTCCTTATGGCGTCTCATATTCCATCATGTTTTTGTTCTTCAGAACGCAATACTGTAATGTTCAATCTTATCCTGCTTAGATAATTTTGTCAAGTTTCCTTTTACGTTCTATTACTTTCTAGTAAAACTTCCCTTTGCTCTGATTCATTGTAAGTTATTCATCAATCAATGAAAAGAAACTGTTGGCGTTATGGATTCAGTACTTAAGCTTGTGATAATATTTCTTCGCTATCTTAGAATCATTTCACTATTAATTCCAGATTATTTTGACTACAGGTTTTTAATGAGATTTATTTATTTATTTATTTTTATTTTTTAGGCAATGTTACATTACTAACTTTTAGTGTTTACCTCTTGTTTTTTTTTTTTTTTTTCAGAAATAGCGCAACAAGTATGATTCATGTAAATGGAAATTTAATAAAGAAAAAAAAATGTTGTTACAATAATCTTATCTCTGAATACTGATTTAAATTGATATATATATATAAAGGTAAAAATATTCAAGACTTATTTAAACCAGTTATATAGTATTTTTTTTTTTTTATGGGGAACAGTATATAATCTCCGTTCTCCAATGGTCATTTGCAGTCACATCTGTTGGTTGTCATAGCCCAAGTCTTTTTTATCAAACAGTCTTCAGGCTTGAAAAAAAAAAATACAGTCAACGTCCATAAAGAAATAAAACAGATTATGTTATCGGCAGTTATTTTGCTGCAAAGTATTTGTTCCTCATGACTAAAGATTTCCTGATAAACGAAGTTTCACCTTTTTATGAAATTGCTAACAGGTATCACTAGCTGCTGCTAAAATGCATAATTGATTTTATGTATTTATGACTACGTTTGGTACACAGAACCATACTAATGTTGGCAGATACTCCATGTATCGTTTTCTCCTGAAAACTAAATGTCATCATCTAATCGGAAGCGTAGGCAATATTAGTCAAGAAACCTCACTTTTTTTATTTAACCACCCCCCCCCCCCAAAAAAAAAAAAAGCTATTTAGTTTGATTTGATTTGATCTTCCCTTTTCGGTTTTTTTATTTACTATTGCATGAGAGTGTTTTGTTATTCATTGTTTTCCTAATATTTGTTACATTTTAGATTATTTTTTAAAAATTCTAATTTTTATGCCAAGCTTCACCCAAACTACGACCAGGAGTGGCCAGGCAATGGCTACGCACCAAAAAATGATGCCCCTAAAGAAATGAAAGACGAATACTATCAAGACCTGCAGAGTGTAATAGATGAGATCCTTGAGAGAGATATAAAAATTGTCATTGGTGACTTCAATGCTAAAGTTGGAAATGTTAATCAAGTCATGAAGAATGCGATGGGTTTTGAGGGACTTGGCAAAGTTGCAAATGAGAAAGGAACCCATTTTATGAATTTTTGTTCAGCTAACAATCTTGATATTGGAAGTACTCTTTTTCAGCAAAAGGACATCCACAAATATACATGAACTTCCCCATATGACAATTACAAAAATTGAATAGGTCTCATGGTTATTAATAAAGAGAAAAAGAGGACTCTGAGAAATATAAGAAGCTATAAAGGTGCAGATATTGATAGTGATAACCAGTTCTTCATTGGCACACTAAAATAAAAACGGAAGGCACCCAAAAGAAATGTAGAAGGAATACATAAGCTTGATACAACTAAGCTTCTAGAAGTTGAGCACCGAGACACCTTTCCAATTGAATGTAGAAATCGATTTGCACTCTTACAGACTTTATGAGAATAAGAGCACACAATTAACAAAGAATGGTGTGATATTAATAACATATATCAGTTGATAGGTAAGTTTTAGGACATGTACTTAAAAGGAGAAAGCCATGGATATCAAATGATACTTAGGATATTATAAAAAGGAGATAAAGACTAGAATATATTGTTAAAATTTTTCGGGGAAGTAATGAGTATTACAAGGTACAACATGGTAAATATTCCAGTATTGATAGTGAAGTGAAAGGAAAAGCTATGAATGCTCGGAGAGAGTATTTAGATAGTAAAGCAGATAAGGCTGAAAAAGCTATGAATTCAAGAAGTGGCTATGGTACGATGGAATGACCACTGACATGATACTGGCTGATAATGAAGTGACTCCCAGAACACTTAAAAGACTATTCTGTAGAATGTGGCATGAAGAGACAAATCCTGATGAATGGGAGCTAGAAGTGTTGGTGGGAAAAAAATCTGATTGATTGCAATAAATACAGAAGCATCACACTTACGACAGTTGTCATGAAAATATTTATTATGATTATTCTGAAGAGACTAGAGAGAAAGATTGATCAAAAGCTAAGCGATGAACAAGCTGGATTTAGAAAAGGTAGAAGTTGTATTAACCAAATTTTTATTTTGAGACATGGTGTACAGCAATGTGTAGAATATAGAAATCCACTGTTTATGGTATTTGTGGGCTATGAAAAAGCCCTAGATAGTGTGCACCGGCCAATTTTGTTGAGAATCCTACGTTATTATGGAGTTCCTCATAAATATGTAGATTTGATTAAGTCTGTTCGTGATCATAGTAAGTGCCAAGTTGATGTCACGGGAGTCCTATCAAGTGAATTTCCAGTGAACAGTGGAGTACTCCAAAGAAATGAGTTTTAAACTATGTTGTTATTCTTCCTCATGGATCTTGTAATGCATAGAACAATTGGGGATGGTGGAGAAGGATTGGACTGGATTGGTAATAGGAAGTTAACTGACCTAGAGTATTCAGATGTCGCTATCATTATTATCAGAACATCATAGGATTTGCAATGCTTGCTTACCAGAAATATCACAAGAGGTTAGGCTCAAGATAAATAGAAGAATAGCAAACATCATGAGAATAGAATATGCAATAGAAGATGAAATATCATTGAAAGATGAAGGATTAATGCAGTAGAATCATGTAAAAATCCAGAAACTCTGATCTCTAATACAGGGTCTTTAGAATTGGAGTTTAAGTTTAATGAGAGATTGGAAAAAGCAAATCAGACAATGGCTAGGTTAAATAAAGTTTGGTAAACAAATCGCTTGAAATCATACACAAAAATCAGGCTATACATCAGTTTAGTGGAATCGGTGCTACTGCATGGATATGAGTCGTCGGGTGACAATGAAACAATATACAATGAATTTAGTAGATTTGAGAAAAAAGCCCTCAGAAGAATAGTGACAGTTAAATGGGAGGATAGGATTATTAATTGAACGATAAGAGACTACTCCAATACCACCATATGTGGTTGAGATCATGGTGGGGGGCAGAGGGAGATGGTTTAGGCATGCTCTTGGCACTTCTCAAGGAGGATTAGTTCACCAGACTTCAACTGGGCTCCCCAAGACACTATAAGATTTGGAAGACCCAGACCTACATGACTAAGGACTACGCAGCATGAAGTAGGAGACGATGAATGGAGAAGTATTGATTTAAATACTCAAGATGGAGACGAATGGCGAAATCTAACTGAGGCCCTTTGCGTCAATAGGCATAGGACAAGATGATGATGATGATGAGACTATCAGGCTCGTCAAACCCGCCACCCCTACCTCACATGAACAGGGAGGTTGAAGAAACAGCTAGATACTATGCAGATTGAACTTGGTTTGAGCTTCCAACTCACATATTGCGAGAGGGGGATATTTTCAATAGCCTGTAGCAGCAGCTATAAAAAATATGCAATTATAAAACAAATATAGTTCATATTCTAAAGTTGGAATTTAGACCATAGATGTCTATAATAATAATAATAGTAATGATAATAATAATAATAATAATAATAATAACTATAACAATAATAATAATGAATTTAACAATGATCCGACATTGTATATAGATATAGTGAGGAGTTGAACTTATGAAAAGCCTATGGGTAAGAAAAAAAAAAAAAAAAAAAAAAACTTTGAAAACAACAAGTGAACAAACGGAGCATACTTCTACTTCTTATCAATACTTTTGATGAACGTAATGGCTATTTTAAAGGCTACTACATATGTTTTATTCCTTTCTTAACTTTAGAGGTTATAAAAAAAATTATTGGAAAGATATTTTATTTCTCTTTAAATTTTAGAAGTGATATGAATGATGGAAAAGTTATATTTTTTCTCTTTCAACTTAATAAGTGATAAAAGAAATGATGGAAGAGTGATTTTATTTCTCTTTCAACTTTACAACCTATAGAAATGATGGGAAAGATATTTGATTTCTCTTTCAACTTTAGAAGTAATAAAAATGATGGAAAGTTATATTTCATTTTTCTTCCAACTTTGGAAGTGAATAGAATGATGGAAGAGTTATATTTTTTTCTCTTTCAACCATAGAAGTGATAAAATGAATGATGGAAAATTTATTTTATTTCTATTTCAATTTTATAAGTGGTAGAAACGATGGGAAAGATATTTGATTTCTCTTTCAACTTTAGAAGTAATAGTAATGATGGAAAAGTTATATTTTTCTCTTTCAACTTTGGAAGTAATAAGAATGATGTAAGAGTTATATTTTTTCTCTTTCAGCCTTAGTAGTAATAAGAGGGATGATGAAAGAGTTATTTTATTTCTATTTCAACTTTAGAAGTGTTATAAATTATGGGAAAGATATTTGATTTCCCTTTCAACTTTAGAAGTGATAAGAATGATGGAAAAGTTATATTTTTTCCCTTCCAACTTTAGACGTGATAAAAGAAATGATGAAAGTTATTTTTTTTCTCTTTCAACTATAGAGGTGTCAAGAGAAATGATGGGAAAGTTATATTATTTCTCTTTCAACTTTAGAAGTAATAAAATGAATGATGGAAAAGTTATTTTATTTCTCTCTCAAATTTAGGAAATGACAAAAGAAATGATGGGAAAATTATATTATTTCCCTTTTAACTTTAAAAGTGATAGAATGATAGGAAACCTTTAGTGGTTTCTATTAAAACCTACTGGACTGCAATCCCAGCAGTAAAAAGAACTTTTAATCGACGAAGTTTTAAATAGAACAAAAATGATAATCAACACTGTTTAATCTTAACAG
>NC_090728.1:129805256-129820256 GCF_036898095.1 Palaemon carinicauda
TAACAAAAAGCCTTTTCTCCTTACTGTAAATTACAAAAACAATAAAACACCTGTAGCAGAGAGCCTGTTATCTTGACAGGGCATCAGGGATGATATTCTCTCTTCCAGCGATATGCTGAATTAGTAGATCCCACTCCTGGAGACGAAGGCTCCACCTAAGGAGACGGTTATTATTATTCTTAAAGAAATTCAAGAAGACCAGCGGATTATGATCCGTTCTTACCACAATAGGTCCTGTGCTACCACTTAGGTAAACCTCAAAGTGCTCCAAAGATAAAATGAGTCCTAAAGTCTCCTTTTCAACCGTTGAATATTTTTGCTGAGCTGGAGACAGTTTTTGAAAAAATACGCCACCGGATACTGTTCACCATCACAACCTTGTGATAATACCGCTCCAACACCCACGTCGCTAGCATCCACAGCCAAGCAAAAAGGTTCCTTAAAATTCGGAGTTTTAAGTATTGGAGTGTTAATCATGGTTGACTTCAACTTATCAAAAGCATCCTGACATTCTGCAGTCCAGCAGAAACGCTGACCTTTCTTAAGCAAGTTGGTCAGTGGATTAGCCAAATCTGCAAAGTTCAATACAAACCGCCTATAATAACCCACCATCCCCAAAAATGGCGAATACCTCTTAGATTCTCTGGTACCCGAAAATCGAGGATTGACTGAATATTTACCGACTTTGGGAGAATTTTGCCATGTCCCACCTCATGACCTAAATAGATTATTTTGGCTTTTGCAAAATCACACTTGTTTAAATTAATCACCAGACCAGCTGCACGCAGCCTCTCGAACAAACATTCCATGTTTTTCAAATGAGACTCCCAACTATTACTTTAAACTACATGGTCATCTATGTAGACAACTACCCCCTCTAACTTATCAATCACTTGATTCATCAACCTCTGAAAAGTGGCAGAGGCATTTTTCATACCAAAAGGCATGACATTGCATGAATACAAACCTTCCGACGTAACAAAAGCTGATATTTCTTTAGCCCTTTCTGTTAATGGAACTTGCCAATAACCCTTTAAAAGATCAAACTTACTTATGTACTTGGCAGCGCCGACATCATTTATGCAATCTTCCACCCTGGGCAGAGGAAAACAATCAGACTCAGTAACTGCATTTACCTTACGATAGTCGAAGCACATTCTTTGTCCTCCCCCTTCCTTTTTGACTAGCACTACTGGAGAACTCCACGGGCTGAAACTCCTTTGAATTAGATCATGAAGTAGCATGTAATCTACCTCTTGCTTAATGATGTCCCTTTTGGATGGATTCACTCTATATGGATGTTGTTTAATGGGACGAGCATCTCCAACCTCTACATCATGCATAAGTAGACTGGTTAGTCCTGGAACGTCCTGAAATAAAACTGAACTTTGTTATCAAGTTCATTACCTCCTTGGATTGGGTGGCACTTAAATGATCCAACATCCCGGGTAGATTTCCCAAAGATACGGAATTTCCCAGCAAACTCATACTGGAAGTTTCCCCAAATTCTTCTTTCTCCTCCACCTTGGCTAAAGACAGAACTGGTCGGATAGTTTCCCTGCCCTGGTAGGCTTTTAGCATATTAACATGGCATACTTGAGTCTTCCTCCTCCTGTCAGGGGTTTCAACAACATAGTTTAGGTCATTCACCCTCTTTAAGATCTTCCAGGGCCCCGAGAATTTGGCTTTAAATGGATTGCCTGGAATTGGAAGCAACACCAACACCTCTTTGCCAACCTGAAAATTTCGTAATTTGGTTTTCATATCATAACGCTCTTTCATTTTTCTTTGACTCACCTCCAAAGTTTTTAAAGCAAAATCCCAAGAATTGATCAACTTTTCCCTTGAATCCCTTAAAAAGTCCAGCAAATTTACCTGAGGTTTTACTCCCTCCCAGTGATCCTTCACAACTTCTAAAGGTCCCCTTACTTTATGACCAAAAGTTAGTTCAAATGGAGGAAAACCCCATTACATCACTAGGAATAGATCTGAAAGCAAATAATAAATAAGGAATTACCTGGTCCTAATTCTTGGGTTCCTGCTGCACATACTTACTAAGCATTGATTTCAATGTTTGGTGAAATCTTTCCAGTTGTCCTTGGCTCTGTGGGTGATAAGGCGAAGAAGTTACATGCTTTATGCCTAATTCTTCCAAACCCTGCTTAAATACTTAAATTTTAAAATTACTCCCACAATCAGACTGAATTACCCTGGGTAAACCAAATTTCGAAAAGAACCCCAGCAAAGATTTAAGAACCCTCGCAGCATGTATACTCCTTAAAGGAATTGCCTCAGGATACCGTGTGGTCCTATCTATCAGTGTCAAAATATATTGATTTCCACTGCTGGTCCTTGGCAAAGGGCCAACTATATCAATTATTACCTCTTCAAAGGGTTCTCCAATGGCTGGAATTGGCTGGAGTGGTGCTTTCGGGATTTTCTGATTCGGCTTCCCCGTTGTCTGGCAGACTTTGTAGGTCTTCACAAACTTCTTGACGTCTCTTCTAAGAGAAGGCCAGAAAAACAAATCTGAAAGTTTTTTAAAAGTTTTATTTATACCTAGATGACCAGACAGAAGGTTGTCATGAGCTAGCTCTAATAACTTACGTCTGTAGTTTACTGGTACCACAATCTGTTCTCTCACCTCCCATGCATCTGCAGGTGATCGCTTTGCTCGACTTATCCTTTTCAACACTCCGTCCTTCCATTCTAAATGAGGGACGACTATTATCCTGACTGACTTGCTTACTCCTCTCCTTCTCAAACTCCGCCTTCTGAGTCGCCGCAAATGTATCAATTGCCCATTTACCATTCTCGTCCTTCACGGAAGACAACATGGGATTTCCATTTACACTTATCTCAGAACCATTTTTCTCAAATAATTTATCGAGCCCCATACAGTCCATCTCCCTGGACTTGCCTTGGGCTCCCGAACGCGTGACCACGAAAACAGGCTTTTCAGTCTTTACCGACTTACCTTGCACCAGAGGACAATTACCTGGAGTCCGCATCTCACAGTCGTTGGCCACTATCACGTCCACTCCCTTTATGGGTAATTCATCCACAATTGCCAGACTCATGGGTCCTTTTACCCATTTAGAGTTTAACACTAACTCTACCAAGGGGCATGTCGTTACTGTTCTTGGGAATCCCCCTGGTAACACAAATTTCTCCTGTCCCTGGCTCAGTCCTTCCGGCAATACCGAACGCAAAATTATGGATTGCGCCGCTCCCGTGTCCCTTAAAAGCTTTACCCGTCTCTCTGACCTATTCTGGCCTTTGATGCTCACTACACCTTCAGAGACATACTTCTTGAAACACTCATCTGTTGCAGTCGAATCCCGACCCAACAGACCCACTGGCTTTGCTTTATCCAACCACAACCGGCACTTCTCTTTCATGTGACCTGGTTGCCCACAATGCCAGCACACCAGTTTTCCACCTTTCTTTGGCGACCCTGGCTTCTCACCTCTATCCGGTGATTCCTTTGCCCTCTTTCCAGGTGACTGACTTGCACCTTTTCCACTTGGATTCCTTTTGGTGCCCCACTTTGCCTTATCACTGAACCTATAGTTCCCCTTGTGGGAAAGGAAAAACTCATCAGCTGCTACAGCCAAAGTATCCAAAAGATCCAACTTAAAGATCCTCTAAGTGAGTTTTCAGATCAAAATTAATATTATTTTTAAATTCTTCAATGAGTATCAATTCTTTTAAAGCATCAAAATCTTCCACACCTTTGGCTTTCAACCATTCCTGAAAAGCCACTCTTTTCCTCCGTGCAAATTCCACGAAAGTCTCCTCCCATCCCTTCTTCATATTTCGAAAATTCTGACGGTAGGCTTCAGGTACCAGCTCGTACGCTTTTAAAATCAAATTTTTCACTTGGGAATAGTCAGCACTCATTTCTTCGTTCAGGGCAGCATATATTTTCTGTGCTTTACCCATTAACCTACATTGTACCAGCGTAGTCCACATGTTTTCTTGCCATTCTAGCCTATTTGCTAGTTTTTCGAACACAGTGAAAAAACTCCAAGGCTTCTGTTTCCTTAAAGACAGGCATTAATTTAATAGCATTCCCTATGTTAAATTTGTTTTCGGCAGGAACTTGCCTTAGGTGGAGTACTTTTAATTCATGCTTTTCCTGTTCTCTTTCCCTTTGTAATCTTAATTGTTCCTGTTCTCTTTCCCTTTGTAATCTTAATTGTTCCTGTTCTCTTTCCCGTTCTATTCTTAGTTTTTCCTGATTAAATTTTGCTTGTACCATTACTTTTTCATGAATTCTTTCCTCTTACCTCGTGGCTATCTGTAGTTTAATTTTCTCTATTTGCAATATTTCCAATTCTAACCTACCCTGTACCGAAATATATTCAGTCCTATCAACACTACTTTTAGTTTCTTCTTTCCATTTCTTAATGGCCGTCACTAACAGTACTAACAAAGTTCATTTCTTTGTTCCTGGTGCTACAGAGATATTTATGAATTTTGCAATTTCCTGCAACTCAACCTTCCTTAAATCCCCTATTTCTTCTTCCCAATCAACATTATCTAAAAATTCTGCTACCTCAAAACCCACCGTTCCTACCGGATCTTCACCTTTGTCCGACATAGTCTCTTGTCTTAAAAATATGAAGAAAAGAAAAGCAAAGAATAAGTGTAGAATTACCCTTTTGTTTACGTCTCAATCCTTTTCTTATTTACTCTGATGCCGAACTGGAAAACCACTATTAACCAGTTCTACGGAATGTTTTTACTTGTACAGGCAAGGTCGCCAGTGTTACCGGCAGGCCGACCTTCAAATACCAATTAGGCCTTTTTGCTTAATTTAAGGTGGCCGCAAGTAAACTGCCTTACGGCTTTATTTTTACCAGGTTACTGAAGTACACCCAAAACATCAGATTGGTAAACAAGAAAATAATCAAGAACAATCACAAACAAAAGAGGGTAAAAAGAACCTTGGAGACGTCAATGATGATTTATTATACAATATATATATATATATATATATATATATATATATATATATATACATATATATATTTAAACAAACACTCTGAAAAGCTGCTCATGTAAACAAAATAGAAAATTACTTGGAAAACACTAATTTCATTTACTCAGTTATATAAATAATAAAGAGAACTTTCAGAACACAGACTGAAAACATACCACACTGAAAACATTTGGAAGAGAGAAGAGTGCTAGTAAGAGGTATAGAGGCACAAAAGATTCATATACTATCACCCACTTTCGTCATCTCAAAATAACTTGTCAATATAGAAAAAGTAATAAGAAAGTTTAGAGCCTAGTTAAGTACATATATTCCCTACCTACCTAAACACCTTTCGTGACAGAGAAATACACACAAATATATAAAAAAAAACACACATTATATTAACGAGATTTCGTCCTCCGATGGTACTCATGAAGTGATAATTTTAGAGTCGACTTGATACATAAAAAGGCACAAGGAATGCTCTGACAAGCCTTAACAGTACCTGTCACGAGACCTCACAGGGTCCAGAACGCTATCGATCTATTGCCGATCCTTGGGGTTGCTCACCAGCACAATACCGTCCTCCTAAACCAAGGGATACATAACTCCCAGCACAACACAACCCTCTTCACTAAGGGATAAGCAGTGGCACCAAACCATACCTGTTTTTCAGGCCTCCCCGGGCCAAACGCTAGCGAACTATGGTCGTCCAAATAGCACCAATTGCTGCTGCTGCTGCTGAAGTATTGATCCTGGATTACGGTTATCAGACCGCTGATGAGCACTAGCGTTCTTTAGCACAATATGTGGACTCCTCCTTAATCAAAATTATTTACCCTCCACCTTGACTCCCATTACAGTCACGTGGAAGTCCAACTCACCATTAACATAACATGGAAAACAGAAAAGGGGCAGGAATTAACAACTGAACCTAAATACCTTCTTTACCAGCCCACAGATGGCAGGCTGGTGCACACTAAAGAAAAGCAACTTTTTATTTTGAAAATATGAGAGCAATATGTTACAATTATTACTCAAAAGCTAGAATTACGTTACAATATATATATATATATATATATATACATATATATATATATATGTATATATATATATATATATATATATATGTATATATATATACAGACATATATATATATATATATATATGTATGTATGTACATATATATATATATATGTATGTGTGTGTGTATCAATTAGATTTGAAATGATAAAAGCCAACGTTTAGCAAAACAATAAACTAGGGCCATAACATCTTATGAAATGATTTTTTCCATTCAGAATCTTTTATCAATAAATATAATTCGTTTTCATAACTTAAGTAGCCACATTACCAAAATATTAATCTCACACAACCTCGCCATATTAAAATGGGTATATTCAATATAGAAAATTTATGCCAACAATTAACCTTATATAAAAATAAAAAAATATTTCCTTTTAGATTTTAACTTGAATGAAAATTTCTCTAGAATATCTGAAATTTCGGACACGGAATTTTGCAGCTCACGTCTCTAAGATACGAAATGTGTTCTCGCTGGGGAGACAAATAAAGCAAACATTATTGCAGCTCCAAAATAGGATTGCTTTTATCAGCCTGAGTAAATCAGAGAGAGAGAGAGAGAGAGAGAGAGAGAGAGAGAGAGAGAATACCCCGCATGGTAGGAGAAAAATATGATATGCCATAGTTACTACGAATACATTTGAGTATTTTACGTTTAACGTCAAAATTAAAACGTAAGTAGTTTGAAGTTGCATCACTAAAAAGCTTTTCTAATAAGTTAAAAATCAAATATATAATAGGAGCAATAAATTCTTAAAATATGTATTTTTCAAATATATATATATATATATATATATATATATATCTATATATATATAAATTTCTACCTCATACTTGGGATCGAAAGCTAGCTCCTTCTAATGAAAGGCCAGGTCAAAACCAACCATGCCATGAGAGGTCATTAAAAGATATCGAAACCTGACGCTACCCAGCTGTCCGAGAATTTGCCTGGCGAGACATCAGTCTCTTACCAGCGAGTTTTACCCGATATACCGGCCCACCACGTGACACAATTGGTAGTAATTCATTCAAATTACCCCTAATGAGTCAATAGGGATAAATATCAACACAACATCGTGTTCAAATAGAAACAAATTTCTACCTCATACTTGGGATCGAACGCTAGCCCCTTCTAATGAAAGGCCAGGTCAAAACCAACCATGCCACGAGAGACCATTAAAAGATATCGGAACCTGACGCTACCCAGCTGTCAGAGGATTTACCTGGCAAGACATCAGTCTCTTACCATGAGTTTTACCCAATATCCCGGCCCACCACGTGACACAATTGGTAGTAATTCATTCAAATTACCCCTAATGAGTCAATATGGATAAATATCAACACAACATCGTGGTCAAATAAAAACAAATTTCTACCTCATACTTGGGATCGAACGCTAGCCCCTTCTAATGAAAGGCCATGTCGAAACCAAACATGCCACGAGGGGCCATTAAAAGGTATCGGAACCTGATGCTACCCAGCTGTCCGAGGATTTACCTGGCGAGATATCAGTCTCTTACCATGAGTTTTACCCGATATCCCGGCCCACCAAGTGACACAATTGGTAGTAATTCATTCAAATTACCCCTAATGAGTCAATATGGATAAATATCAACACAACATCGTGTTCAAATAGAAATAAATTTCTACCTCATACTTGGGATCAAACTCTAGCCCCTTCTAATGAAAGGCCAGGTCGAAACCAACCATGCCACGAGAGGCCATTAAAAGATATCGGAACCTGACGCTACCCAGCTGTCCGAGGATTTACCTGATAAGACATCAGTCTCTTCCCAGCGAGTTTTACCCGATATCCCGGCCCACTACGTGACACAATTGGTAGTAATTCATTCAAATTACCCCTAATGAGTCAATATGGATAAATATCAACACAATATCGTGTTCAAATAGAAAAAAATTTCTACTTCATACTTGGGATCGAATGCTAGCCCCTTCTAATGAAAGGCCAGATCGAAACCAACCATGCCACGAGAGGCCATTAAAAGGTATTGTAACCTGACGCTACCCAGCTGTCCGAGGATTTACCTGGCGAGACATCAGTCTCTTACCAGCGAGTTTTACCCGATATCCCGGCCCACCACGTGACACAATTGGTAGTAATTGATTAAAATTACCCCTAATGTGTCAAAATGGATAAATATCAACACAACATCGTGTTCAAATAGAAAAAAATTTCTACTTCATACTTGGGATCGAATGCTAGCCCCTTCTAATGAAAGGCCAGGTCGAAACCAACCATGCCATGAGAGAGGCCATTAAAAGATATGGGAACCTGACGCTACCCCGCTGTCCGAGGATTTAACTGGCGAGACATCAGTCTCTTACCAGCGAGTGTTACCTGATATCCCGGCCCACCACGTGACACAATTGGTAGTAATTGGTTAAAATTACCCCTAATGAGTCAATATGGATAAATATCAACACAACATCGTGTTCAAATAGAAAAAAATTTCTACCTCATACTTGGGATCGAACGCTAGCCCCTTCTAATGAAAGGCCAGGTCGAAACCAACCATGCCACGAGAGAGGCCATTAAAAAATATGGGAACCTGACCCTACCCAGCTGTTCGAGGATTTACCTGGCGAGACATCAGTCTCTTACCAGCGAGTTTTACCCGATATCCCGGCCCACCACGTGACACAATTGGTAGTAATTCATTCAAATCACCCCTAATGAGTCAATATGGATAAATATCAACACAACATCGTATTCAAATAGAAATAAATTTCTACTTCATACTTGGGACTGAATGCTAGCCCCTTCTAATGAAAGGCCATGTCGAAACCAACCATACCACGAGAGGCCATTAAAAGATATCGGAACCTGACGCTACCCAGCTTTCGGAGGATTTACCTGGCGAGACATCAGTCTCTTACCAGCGAGTTTTACGCGATATCCCGGCCCACTACGTGACACATTGGTAGTAATTCATTCAAATTACCCTTAATGAGTCAATATGGATAAATATCAACACAACATCGTGTTCAAATAGACAAAAATTTCTACCTCATACTTGGGATCGAACGCTAGCCAATTCTAATGAAAGGCCAGGTCGAAACCAACCATGCCACGAGAGGCCATTAAAAGATATCGGAACCTGGGGCTACCCAGCTGTCCGAGGATTTACCTGGCGAGACATCAGTCTCTTACCAGCGAGTTTTACCCGATATCCCGGCCCACCACGTGACACAATTGGTAGTAATTCATTAAAATTACCCCTAATGAGTCAATATGGATAAATATCAACACAACGTCGTGTTCAAATAGAAATAAATTTCTACCGCATACTTGGGATCGAACGCTAGCCCCTTCTAATGAAAGGCCAGGTCGAAACCAACTATGCCACGAAAGGCCATTAAAAGATATGGGAACCTGACCTTACCCAGCTGTCCGAGGATTTACATGGCGAGACATCAGTCTCTTACCAGCGAGTTTTACCCGATATCCCAGCCCACCACGTGACACAATTGGTAGTAATTCATTCAAATTACCCCTAATGAGTCAGTATGGATAAATATCAACACAACATCGTGTTCAAATAGAAATAAATTTCTACCTCATTCTTGGGATCGAAGGCTAGCCCCTTCTAATGAAAGGCCGGGACAAAACCAACCATGCCACGAGAGGCCATTAAAAGATATCAGAACCTGATGCTACCCAGCTGTCCGAGGATTTACCTGGCGAGACATCAGTCTCTTACCAGCGAGTTTTACCCGATATCCCGGCCCACCACGTTACACAATTGGTAGTAATTCATTCAAATTGCCCTTAATGAGTCAATATGGATAAATATCAACACAACATCGTGTTGAAATAGAAATAAATTTCTACCTCATACTTGGGATTGAACGCTAGCCCCTTCTAATGAAAGGCCAGGTCGAAACCAACCATGCCACGAGAGGCCATTAAAAGATATCGGAACCTGACGCTACCCAGCTGTCCGAGGATTTACCTGGCAAGACATCATTCTCTTACCAGCGAGTTTTACCCGATATCCCAGCCCACCACGTGACAAAATTGGTAGTAATTCATTCAAATTACCCTTAATGAGTCAATATGGATAAATATCAACACAACATCGTGTTCAAATAAAAATAAATTTCCAACTCATACTTGGGATCGAACGCTAGCCCCTTCTAATGAAAGGCCAGGTCGAAACCAACCATGCCACGAGAGGCCATTGAAAGATATCGGAACCTGACCCAACACAGCTTTCCGAGGATTTACCTGGCGAAACATCAGTCTCTTACCAGCGAGTTTTACCCGATATCCCGGCCCACCACGTGACACAATTGGTAGTAATTGGTTAAAATTACCCCTAATGAGTCAATATGGATATATATCAACACAACATCGTGTTCAAATAGAAATAAATTTCTACCTCATAATTGGGATCGAACGCTAGTCCCTTCTAATGAAAGGCCAGGTCGAAACAAACCATGCCACGAGAAGCCATTAAAAGATATCAGAACCTGACGCTACCCAGCTGTCCGAGGATTTACTTGGCGAGACATCAGTCTCTTAACAGCGAGTTTTACCCAATATCCCAGCCCACTACGTGACACAATTGGTAGTAATTCATTCAAATTTCCCCTAATGAGTCAATATGGATAAATATCAACACAACATCGTGTTCAAATAGAAAAAAATTTCTACCTCATACTTGGGATCGAACGCTAGCCCCTTCTAATGAAAGGCCAGGTCGAAACCAACCATGCCACGAGAAGCTATTAAAAGATATCGGAAACTGACGCTACCCAGCTGTCCGAGGATTTACCTGGCGAGACATCAATCTCTTACCAGCGAGTTTTACCCGATATCCCGGCCCACCACGTGACACAATTGGTAGTAATTCTTTCAAATTACCCCTAATGAGTCAATATGGATAAATATCGACCACAACATCGTGTTCAAATAGGAATAAATTTCCACCTCATACTTGGGATCGAACGCTAGCCCCTTCTAATGAAAGGCCAGCTCGAAACCAACCATGCCAGGAGAGGCCATTATAAGATATCGGAACCTGACCCAACCCAGCTGTCCGAGGATTTACCTGGCGAGACATCAGTCTCTTACTAGCGAGTTTTACCCGATATCCCGGCCCACCACGTGACACAATTGGTAGTAATTCATTCAAATTACCCCTAATGAGTCAATATGGATAAATATCAACACATCATCGTGTTCAAATAGACAAAAATTTCTTCCTCATACTTGGGATTGAATGCTACCCCCCTCTAATGAAAGGCCAGGTCGAAACCTACCATGCAACGAGAGGCCATTAAAAGATATCGGAACCTGACGCTACCCAGCTGTCCGAGGATTTACCTGGCGAGACATCAGTCTCTTAGCAGCGAGTTTTACCCGATATCCCTGCCCACCACGTGTCACAATTGGTAGTAATTCATTCAAATTACCCCTAATGAGTCAATATGGATAAATATCAACACAACATCGTGTTCAAATAGAAATAAATTTTTACCTCATACTTGGGATCGAACGCTAGCCAATTCTAATGAAAGGCCAGGTCGAAACCAACCATGCCACGAGAGGCCATTAAAAGATATCGGAACCTGACGCTACCCAGCTGCCCGAGGATTTACCTGGCGAGACATCAGTCTCTTACCAGTGAGTTTTACCCGATATCCCGGCCAACCACGTGACACAATTGGTAGTAATTTATTCAAATTACCCCTATTGAGTCAATATGGATAAATATCAACACAACATTGTGTTCAAATAGAAATAAATTTCTTCCTCATACTTGGGATCGAACGCTAGCCCCTTCTAATGAAAGGCCAGGTCAAAACCAACCATGCCACTAGAGGCCGTTAAAAGATATCGGAACCTGATGCTACCCAGCTGTCCGAGGATTTACCTGGCGAGACATCAGTCTCTTACCAGCGAGTTTTACACGATATCCCGGCCCACCACGTGACAAAATTGGTAATAATTCATTCAAATTACCCCTAATGAGTCAATATGGATAAATATTAACACAACATCGTGTTCAAATAGAAATAAATTTCTACCTCATACTTGGGATCGAACGCTAGCCCCTTCTAATGAATGGCCAGGTCGAAACCAACCATGCCACGAGAAGCCATAAAAAGATATCGGAACCTGACGCTACCCAGCTGTCCGAGGATTTACCTGGCGAGACATCAGTCTCTTACCAGCGAGTTTTACGCGATATCCCGGCCCACCACGTGACACAATTGGTAGTAATTCATTCAAATTACCCCTAATGAGTCAATATGGATAAATATCAACAAAACATTGTGTTCAAATAGAAATAAATTTCTACCTCATACTTGGGATCGAACGCTAGCCCCTTCTAATGAGAGGCCAGATCGAAACCAACCATGCCACGAGAGGCCATTAAAAGATATTGGAACCTGACGCTACCCAGCTGTCCGAGGATTTACCTGGCGAGACATCAGTCTCTTACCAGCGAGTTTTACCCGATATCCCGGCCCACCACGTGACACAGTTGGTAGTATTTCATTCAAATTACCCCTAATGAATCAATATGGATAAATATCAACACAACATCGTGTTCAAATATAAATAAATTTCTTCCTCATACTTGGGATCGAACGCTAGCCCCTTCTAATGAAAGGCCAGGTCGAAACCAACCATGCCACGAGAGGCCATTAAAAGATATCGGAACCTGACGCTACCCAGCTGTCCCAGGATTTACCTGGCGAGATATCAGTCTCTTACCAGCGAGTTTTACCCGATATCCCCGGCCACCACTTGACACAATTGGTAGTTTTTCATTCAAATTACCCCTAATGAGTCAATATGGATAAATATCAACACAACATCGTGTTCAATCTGAAATAAATTTCTACCTCATACTTGGGATCGAACGCTAGCCCCTTCTAATGAAAGGCCAGGTCGAAACCAACCATGCCACGAGAGGCCATTAAAAGATATCGAAACCTGACGCTACCCAGCTGTCCGAGGATTAACCTGGCGAGACATCAGTCTCTTACCAGCAAGTTTTACCCGATATCCCGGCCCACTACGTGACACAATTGGTAGTAATTCATTCAAATTACCCCTAATGAGTCAATATGGATGAATATTAACACAATATCGTGTTCTAATAGAACAAAAATTTCTACCTCATACTTGGGATCGAACGCTAGCCCCTTCTAATAAAAGGCCAGGTCGAAACCAACCATGCCACGAGAGGCCATTAAAAGATATCGGAACCTGACGCTACCCAGCTGTCCGAGGATTTACCTGGCGAGACATCAGTCTCTTACCAGCGAGTTTTACCCGATATCCCGGCCCACCACGTGACACAATTGGTAGTAATTCATTCAAATTACCCCTAATGAGTCAATATGGATAAATATCAACACAACATCGTGTTCAAATAGAAAAATATTATTACCTTATACTTGGGATCGAACGCTAGCCCCTTCTAATGAAAGGCCAGGTCGAAACCAACCATGCCACGAGAGGCCATTAAAAGATATCGGAACCTGACGCTACCCAGCTGTCCGAGGATTTACCTGGCGAGACATCAGTCTCTAAAACTCGCTGGTAAGAGACTGATGTCTCGCCAGGTAAACCCTCGGACAGCTGAGTAGCATCATGTTCCGATATCTTTTAATGGCCTCTCGTGGCATGGTTGGTTTTGACCTGGCCTTTCATTAGAAGGGGCTAGCGTTCGATCCCAAGTATAAGGTAGAAATTTTTGTCTATTTGAACACGATGTTGTGTTGATATTTATCCATATTGACTCATTAGGGGTAATTTGAATGAAATACTACCAATTGTGTCACGTGGTGGGATGGGATATCGGGTAAAACTCGCTGGTAAGAGACTGATGTCTCGCCAGGTAAATCCTCGGACAGCTGGGTAGCGTCAGGTTCCGATATTTTTTAATGGCCTCTCGTGGCATGGTTGGTTTCGACCTGGCCTTTCATTAGAAGGGGCTAGCGTTCGATCCCAAGTATGAGGTAGAAATTTATTTCTATTTGAACACGATGTTGTGTTGATATTTATCCATATATATATATATATATATATGTGTGTGTGTATATAAAAAATTTATATATATATATATATATATATATGTATATATATATATATATATATATATTTATATATGTATATACTGTATATACATATATATATATATATATATATATTCTATATATAGTTAGATTAAAAGATGATATATATATATATATATATATATGTGTGTGTGTGTGTATATTCATACATATATTTATTTATATATATATATATATATATATATACATATATATATACATATATATATATAAATATATATATATATATATATATATATATATAAATGTATATGTGTGAGCGTGTGTTTTCAGGCTATGTTTGGATACATATTATATATGATTACGAAAAAATGAAAATAAAATGTCATACTGACACACTCGTATTATATATGAATATATATTTATATGTATATATATATATATATATATATATGTATATATATATATATTTATAGATCTGCAGGGGTTGTTACTTTTCCACAACTCTGTCGAGAGAAATCTTTTTTTTTTTTTAATGCTCAGACACCTGCTTGACACCCGGTTTAGGTAAGAAATCACCTTATACGGCAATACGTATTGGATCATATTTATAATATACACTTGTGCATTTGTTACCTCCGTAGCAACAAATTTGATAAGGGTGACCTGAAAGTTATTTTTCTCAAAGATACCCCAGATGCATCATGATTTCAATGATCGTTCCTATCAAGAACGTCAAACCTAATATTTGTTATAGAGGTTAAAAGAATGAGGCTGTATAGAAAATAATTCATATTCGCAGTGGGAGGAGATAGGAGCATAAAAAAGATTCCGTCGAATATTTCTTACATTTTTCAATATGTTATGTATA